>NW_027660465.1:0-145000 GCF_963280865.1 Gymnoscopelus braueri | reverse complement strand
AAGTGGGTGTCAGTTTTGTATGAAGGAAGGCATTGGGGCTCATGTATTTTGTGTTGGGCTCCTAAAACCCACTTTTAGAGACCTCACAAAGTCAGCAGCCACTTAGAATGTACTGGGAACAAGTTACAGGAAAATGTCACCAAAGTGCTTATCTCAGTCTAATAATGCTATTTTGACCCAAGATTTTTTTAAGAAAGTGGAAGTCAGTTTTGTCTGAAAGAAGGCATTAGGGCTCATGTATTTTGTGTTGGGCTCCTAAAACCCACTTTTAGAGACCTCACAAAGTCAGCAGCCACTTAGAATGTACTGGGAACAAGTTACAGGAAAATGTCACCAAAGTGCTTATCTCAGTCTAATAATGCTATTTTGACCCAAGATTTTTTTAAGAAAGTGGAAGTCAGTTTTGTCTGAAAGAAGGCATTAGGGCTCATGTATTTTGTGTTGGGCTCCTAAAACCCACTTTTAGAGACCTCACAAAGTCAGCAGCCACTTAGAATGTACTGGGAACAAGTTACAGGAAAATGTCACCAAAGTGCTTATCTCAGCCCAAAAATGCCATTTTGAGCCACGATTTTTTAAGGAAAGTGGGTGTCAGTTTTGTATGAAGGAAGGCATTGGGGCTCATGTATTTTGTGTTGGGCTCCTAAAACCCACTTTTAGAGACCTCACAAAGTCAGCAGCCACTTAGAATGTACTGGGAACAAGTTACAGGAAAATGTCACCAAAGTGCTTATCTCAGCCCAAAAATGCCATTTTGAGCCACGATTTTTTAAGGAAAGTGGGTGTCAGTTTTGTATGAAGGAAGGCATTGGGGCTCATGTATTTTGTGTTGGGCTCCTAAAACCCACTTTTAGAGACCTCAAAAAGTCAGCAGCCACTTAGAATGTACTGGGAACAAGTTACAGGAAAATGTCACCAAAGTGCTTATCTCAGTCTAATAATGCTATTTTGACCCAAGATTTTTTTAAGAAAGTGGAAGTCAGTTTTGTCTGAAAGAAGGCATTAGGGCTCATGTATTTTGTGTTGGGCTCCTAAAACCCACTTTTAGAGACCTCACAAAGTCAGCAGCCACTTAGAATGTACTGGGAACAAGTTACAGGAAAATGTCACCAAAGTGCTTATCTCAGCCCAAAAATGCCATTTTGAGCCACGATTTTTTAAGGAAAGTGGGTGTCAGTTTTGTATGAAGGAAGGCATTGGGGCTCATGTATTTTGTGTTGGGCTCCTAAAACCCACTTTTAGAGACCTCACAAAGTCAGCAGCCACTTAGAATGTACTGGGAACAAGTTACAGGAAAATGTCACCAAAGTGCTTATCTCAGTCTAATAATGCTATTTTGACCCAAGATTTTTTTAAGAAAGTGGAAGTCAGTTTTGTCTGAAAGAAGGCATTAGGGCTCATGTATTTTGTGTTGGGCTCCTAAAACCCACTTTTAGAGACCTCACAAAGTCAGCAGCCACTTAGAATGTACTGGGAACAAGTTACAGGAAAATGTCACCAAAGTGCTTATCTCAGCCCAAAAATGCCATTTTGAGCCACGATTTTTTAAGGAAAGTGGGTGTCAGTTTTGTATGAAGGAAGGCATTGGGGCTCATGTATTTTGTGTTGGGCTCCTAAAACCCACTTTTAGAGACCTCACAAAGTCAGCAGCCACTTAGAATGTACTGGGAACAAGTTACAGGAAAATGTCACCAAAGTGCTTATCTCAGTCTAATAATGCTATTTTGACCCAAGATTTTTTTAAGAAAGTGGAAGTCAGTTTTGTCTGAAAGAAGGCATTAGGGCTCATGTATTTTGTGTTGGGCTCCTAAAACCCACTTTTAGAGACCTCACAAAGTCAGCAGCCACTTAGAATGTACTGGGAACAAGTTACAGGAAAATGTCACCAAAGTGCTTATCTCAGCCCAAAAATGCCATTTTGAGCCACGATTTTTTAAGGAAAGTGGGTGTCAGTTTTGTATGAAGGAAGGCATTGGGGCTCATGTATTTTGTGTTGGGCTCCTAAAACCCACTTTTAGAGACCTCACAAAGTCAGCAGCCACTTAGAATGTACTGGGAACAAGTTACAGGAAAATGTCACCAAAGTGCTTATCTCAGTCTAATAATGCTATTTTGACCCAAGATTTTTTTAAGAAAGTGGAAGTCAGTTTTGTCTGAAAGAAGGCATTAGGGCTCATGTATTTTGTGTTGGGCTCCTAAAACCCACTTTTAGAGACCTCACAAAGTCAGCAGCCACTTAGAATGTACTGGGAACAAGTTACAGGAAAATGTCACCAAAGTGCTTATCTCAGCCCAAAAATGCCATTTTGAGCCACGATTTTTTAAGGAAAGTGGGTGTCAGTTTTGTATGAAGGAAGGCATTGGGGCTCATGTATTTTGTGTTGGGCTCCTAAAACCCACTTTTAGAGACCTCACAAAGTCAGCAGCCACTTAGAATGTACTGGGAACAAGTTACAGGAAAATGTCACCAAAGTGCTTATCTCAGCCCAAAAATGCCATTTTGAGCCACGATTTTTTAAGGAAAGTGGGTGTCAGTTTTGTATGAAGGAAGGCATTGGGGCTCATGTATTTTGTGTTGGGCTCCTAAAACCCACTTTTAGAGACCTCACAAAGTCAGCAGCCACTTAGAATGTACTGGGAACAAGTTACAGGAAAATGTCACCAAAGTGCTTATCTCAGTCTAATAATGCTATTTTGACCCAAGATTTTTTTAAGAAAGTGGAAGTCAGTTTTGTCTGAAAGAAGGCATTAGGGCTCATGTATTTTGTGTTGGGCTCCTAAAACCCACTTTTAGAGACCTCACAAAGTCAGCAGCCACTTAGAATGTACTGGGAACAAGTTACAGGAAAATGTCACCAAAGTGCTTATCTCAGCCCAAAAATGCCATTTTGAGCCACGATTTTTTAAGGAAAGTGGGTGTCAGTTTTGTATGAAGGAAGGCATTGGGGCTCATGTATTTTGTGTTGGGCTCCTAAAACCCACTTTTAGAGACCTCACAAAGTCAGCAGCCACTTAGAATGTACTGGGAACAAGTTACAGGAAAATGTCACCAAAGTGCTTATCTCAGTCTAATAATGCTATTTTGACCCAAGATTTTTTTAAGAAAGTGGAAGTCAGTTTTGTCTGAAAGAAGGCATTAGGGCTCATGTATTTTGTGTTGGGCTCCTAAAACCCACTTTTAGAGACCTCACAAAGTCAGCAGCCACTTAGAATGTACTGGGAACAAGTTACAGGAAAATGTCACCAAAGTGCTTATCTCAGCCCAAAAATGCCATTTTGAGCCACGATTTTTTAAGGAAAGTGGGTGTCAGTTTTGTATGAAGGAAGGCATTGGGGCTCATGTATTTTGTGTTGGGCTCCTAAAACCCACTTTTAGAGACCTCACAAAGTCAGCAGCCACTTAGAATGTACTGGGAACAAGTTACAGGAAAATGTCACCAAAGTGCTTATCTCAGTCTAATAATGCTATTTTGACCCAAGATTTTTTTAAGAAAGTGGAAGTCAGTTTTGTCTGAAAGAAGGCATTAGGGCTCATGTATTTTGTGTTGGGCTCCTAAAACCCAATTTTACAGACCTCACAAAGTCAGCAGCCACTTAAAATGTACTGGGAACAAGTTACAGGAAAATGTCACCAAAGTGCTTATCTCAGCCCAAAAATGCTATTTTGAACCACGATTTTTTAAAGAAAGTGGGTGTCAGTTCTGTCTGAAGGAAGGCATTAGGGCTCATGTATTTTGTGTTGGGCTCCTAAAACCCACTTTTAGAGACCTCACAAAGTCAGCAGCCACTTAGAATGTACTGGGAACAAGTTACAGGAAAATGTCACCAAAGTGCTTATCTCAGCCCAAAAATGCCATTTTGAGCCACGATTTTTTAAGGAAAGTGGGTGTCAGTTTTGTATGAAGGAAGGCATTGGGGCTCATGTATTTTGTGTTGGGCTCCTAAAACCCACTTTTAGAGACCTCACAAAGTCAGCAGCCACTTAGAATGTACTGGGAACAAGTTACAGGAAAATGTCACCAAAGTGCTTATCTCAGTCTAATAATGCTATTTTGACCCAAGATTTTTTTAAGAAAGTGGAAGTCAGTTTTGTCTGAAAGAAGGCATTAGGGCTCATGTATTTTGTGTTGGGCTCCTAAAACCCACTTTTAGAGACCTCACAAAGTCAGCAGCCACTTAGAATGTACTGGGAACAAGTTACAGGAAAATGTCACCAAAGTGCTTATCTCAGTCTAATAATGCTATTTTGACCCAAGATTTTTTTAAGAAAGTGGAAGTCAGTTTTGTCTGAAAGAAGGCATTAGGGCTCATGTATTTTGTGTTGGGCTCCTAAAACCCACTTTTAGAGACCTCACAAAGTCAGCAGCCACTTAGAATGTACTGGGAACAAGTTACAGGAAAATGTCACCAAAGTGCTTATCTCAGCCCAAAAATGCCATTTTGAGCCACGATTTTTTAAGGAAAGTGGGTGTCAGTTTTGTATGAAGGAAGGCATTGGGGCTCATGTATTTTGTGTTGGGCTCCTAAAACCCACTTTTAGAGACCTCACAAAGTCAGCAGCCACTTAGAATGTACTGGGAACAAGTTACAGGAAAATGTCACCAAAGTGCTTATCTCAGCCCAAAAATGCCATTTTGAGCCACGATTTTTTAAGGAAAGTGGGTGTCAGTTTTGTATGAAGGAAGGCATTGGGGCTCATGTATTTTGTGTTGGGCTCCTAAAACCCACTTTTAGAGACCTCAAAAAGTCAGCAGCCACTTAGAATGTACTGGGAACAAGTTACAGGAAAATGTCACCAAAGTGCTTATCTCAGTCTAATAATGCTATTTTGACCCAAGATTTTTTTAAGAAAGTGGAAGTCAGTTTTGTCTGAAAGAAGGCATTAGGGCTCATGTATTTTGTGTTGGGCTCCTAAAACCCACTTTTAGAGACCTCACAAAGTCAGCAGCCACTTAGAATGTACTGGGAACAAGTTACAGGAAAATGTCACCAAAGTGCTTATCTCAGCCCAAAAATGCCATTTTGAGCCACGATTTTTTAAGGAAAGTGGGTGTCAGTTTTGTATGAAGGAAGGCATTGGGGCTCATGTATTTTGTGTTGGGCTCCTAAAACCCACTTTTAGAGACCTCACAAAGTCAGCAGCCACTTAGAATGTACTGGGAACAAGTTACAGGAAAATGTCACCAAAGTGCTTATCTCAAGTCTAATAATGCTATTTTGACCCAAGATTTTTTTAAGAAAGTGGAAGTCAGTTTTGTCTGAAAGAAGGCATTAGGGCTCATGTATTTTGTGTTGGGCTCCTAAAACCCACTTTTAGAGACCTCACAAAGTCAGCAGCCACTTAGAATGTACTGGGAACAAGTTACAGGAAAATGTCACCAAAGTGCTTATCTCAGCCCAAAAATGCCATTTTGAGCCACGATTTTTTAAGGAAAGTGGGTGTCAGTTTTGTATGAAGGAAGGCATTGGGGCTCATGTATTTTGTGTTGGGCTCCTAAAACCCACTTTTAGAGACCTCACAAAGTCAGCAGCCACTTAGAATGTACTGGGAACAAGTTACAGGAAAATGTCACCAAAGTGCTTATCTCAGTCTAATAATGCTATTTTGACCCAAGATTTTTTTAAGAAAGTGGAAGTCAGTTTTGTCTGAAAGAAGGCATTAGGGCTCATGTATTTTGTGTTGGGCTCCTAAAACCCACTTTTAGAGACCTCACAAAGTCAGCAGCCACTTAGAATGTACTGGGAACAAGTTACAGGAAAATGTCACCAAAGTGCTTATCTCAGCCCAAAAATGCCATTTTGAGCCACGATTTTTTAAGGAAAGTGGGTGTCAGTTTTGTATGAAGGAAGGCATTGGGGCTCATGTATTTTGTGTTGGGCTCCTAAAACCCACTTTTAGAGACCTCACAAAGTCAGCAGCCACTTAGAATGTACTGGGAACAAGTTACAGGAAAATGTCACCAAAGTGCTTATCTCAGTCTAATAATGCTATTTTGACCCAAGATTTTTTTAAGAAAGTGGAAGTCAGTTTTGTCTGAAAGAAGGCATTAGGGCTCATGTATTTTGTGTTGGGCTCCTAAAACCCAATTTTACAGACCTCACAAAGTCAGCAGCCACTTAAAATGTACTGGGAACAAGTTACAGGAAAATGTCACCAAAGTGCTTATCTCAGCCCAAAAATGCTATTTTGAACCACGATTTTTTAAAGAAAGTGGGTGTCAGTTCTGTCTGAAGGAAGGCATTAGGGCTCATGTATTTTGTGTTGGGCTCCTAAAACCCACTTTTAGAGACCTCACAAAGTCAGCAGCCACTTAGAATGTACTGGGAACAAGTTACAGGAAAATGTCACCAAAGTGCTTATCTCAGCCCAAAAATGCCATTTTGAGCCACGATTTTTTAAGGAAAGTGGGTGTCAGTTTTGTATGAAGGAAGGCATTGGGGCTCATGTATTTTGTGTTGGGCTCCTAAAACCCACTTTTAGAGACCTCACAAAGTCAGCAGCCACTTAGAATGTACTGGGAACAAGTTACAGGAAAATGTCACCAAAGTGCTTATCTCAGCCCAAAAATGCCATTTTGAGCCACGATTTTTTAAGGAAAGTGGGTGTCAGTTTTGTATGAAGGAAGGCATTGGGGCTCATGTATTTTGTGTTGGGCTCCTAAAACCCACTTTTAGAGACCTCACAAAGTCAGCAGCCACTTAGAATGTACTGGGAACAAGTTACAGGAAAATGTCACCAAAGTGCTTATCTCAGTCTAATAATGCTATTTTGACCCAAGATTTTTTTAAGAAAGTGGAAGTCAGTTTTGTCTGAAAGAAGGCATTAGGGCTCATGTATTTTGTGTTGGGCTCCTAAAACCCAATTTTACAGACCTCACAAAGTCAGCAGCCACTTAAAATGTACTGGGAACAAGTTACAGGAAAATGTCACCAAAGTGCTTATCTCAGCCCAAAAATGCTATTTTGAACCACGATTTTTTAAAGAAAGTGGGTGTCAGTTCTGTCTGAAGGAAGGCATTAGGGCTCATGTATTTTGTGTTGGGCTCCTAAAACCCACTTTTAGAGACCTCACAAAGTCAGCAGCCACTTAGAATGTACTGGGAACAAGTTACAGGAAAATGTCACCAAAGTGCTTATCTCAGCCCAAAAATGCCATTTTGAGCCACGATTTTTTAAGGAAAGTGGGTGTCAGTTTTGTATGAAGGAAGGCATTGGGGCTCATGTATTTTGTGTTGGGCTCCTAAAACCCACTTTTAGAGACCTCACAAAGTCAGCAGCCACTTAGAATGTACTGGGAACAAGTTACAGGAAAATGTCACCAAAGTGCTTATCTCAGTCTAATAATGCTATTTTGACCCAAGATTTTTTTAAGAAAGTGGAAGTCAGTTTTGTCTGAAAGAAGGCATTAGGGCTCATGTATTTTGTGTTGGGCTCCTAAAACCCACTTTTAGAGACCTCACAAAGTCAGCAGCCACTTAGAATGTACTGGGAACAAGTTACAGGAAAATGTCACCAAAGTGCTTATCTCAGCCCAAAAATGCCATTTTGAGCCACGATTTTTTAAGGAAAGTGGGTGTCAGTTTTGTATGAAGGAAGGCATTGGGGCTCATGTATTTTGTGTTGGGCTCCTAAAACCCACTTTTAGAGACCTCACAAAGTCAGCAGCCACTTAGAATGTACTGGGAACAAGTTACAGGAAAATGTCACCAAAGTGCTTATCTCAGCCCAAAAATGCCATTTTGAGCCACGATTTTTTAAGGAAAGTGGGTGTCAGTTTTGTATGAAGGAAGGCATTGGGGCTCATGTATTTTGTGTTGGGCTCCTAAAACCCACTTTTAGAGACCTCACAAAGTCAGCAGCCACTTAGAATGTACTGGGAACAAGTTACAGGAAAATGTCACCAAAGTGCTTATCTCAGTCTAATAATGCTATTTTGACCCAAGATTTTTTTAAGAAAGTGGAAGTCAGTTTTGTCTGAAAGAAGGCATTAGGGCTCATGTATTTTGTGTTGGGCTCCTAAAACCCACTTTTAGAGACCTCACAAAGTCAGCAGCCACTTAGAATGTACTGGGAACAAGTTACAGGAAAATGTCACCAAAGTGCTTATCTCAGCCCAAAAATGCCATTTTGAGCCACGATTTTTTAAGGAAAGTGGGTGTCAGTTTTGTATGAAGGAAGGCATTGGGGCTCATGTATTTTGTGTTGGGCTCCTAAAACCCACTTTTAGAGACCTCACAAAGTCAGCAGCCACTTAGAATGTACTGGGAACAAGTTACAGGAAAATGTCACCAAAGTGCTTATCTCAGTCTAATAATGCTATTTTGACCCAAGATTTTTTTAAGAAAGTGGAAGTCAGTTTTGTCTGAAAGAAGGCATTAGGGCTCATGTATTTTGTGTTGGGCTCCTAAAACCCAATTTTACAGACCTCACAAAGTCAGCAGCCACTTAAAATGTACTGGGAACAAGTTACAGGAAAATGTCACCAAAGTGCTTATCTCAGCCCAAAAATGCTATTTTGAACCACGATTTTTTAAAGAAAGTGGGTGTCAGTTCTGTCTGAAGGAAGGCATTAGGGCTCATGTATTTTGTGTTGGGCTCCTAAAACCCACTTTTAGAGACCTCACAAAGTCAGCAGCCACTTAGAATGTACTGGGAACAAGTTACAGGAAAATGTCACCAAAGTGCTTATCTCAGCCCAAAAATGCCATTTTGAGCCACGATTTTTTAAGGAAAGTGGGTGTCAGTTTTGTATGAAGGAAGGCATTGGGGCTCATGTATTTTGTGTTGGGCTCCTAAAACCCACTTTTAGAGACCTCACAAAGTCAGCAGCCACTTAGAATGTACTGGGAACAAGTTACAGGAAAATGTCACCAAAGTGCTTATCTCAGTCTAATAATGCTATTTTGACCCAAGATTTTTTTAAGAAAGTGGAAGTCAGTTTTGTCTGAAAGAAGGCATTAGGGCTCATGTATTTTGTGTTGGGCTCCTAAAACCCACTTTTAGAGACCTCACAAAGTCAGCAGCCACTTAGAATGTACTGGGAACAAGTTACAGGAAAATGTCACCAAAGTGCTTATCTCAGCCCAAAAATGCCATTTTGAGCCACGATTTTTTAAGGAAAGTGGGTGTCAGTTTTGTATGAAGGAAGGCATTGGGGCTCATGTATTTTGTGTTGGGCTCCTAAAACCCACTTTTAGAGACCTCACAAAGTCAGCAGCCACTTAGAATGTACTGGGAACAAGTTACAGGAAAATGTCACCAAAGTGCTTATCTCAGCCCAAAAATGCCATTTTGAGCCACGATTTTTTAAGGAAAGTGGGTGTCAGTTTTGTATGAAGGAAGGCATTGGGGCTCATGTATTTTGTGTTGGGCTCCTAAAACCCACTTTTAGAGACCTCACAAAGTCAGCAGCCACTTAGAATGTACTGGGAACAAGTTACAGGAAAATGTCACCAAAGTGCTTATCTCAGTCTAATAATGCTATTTTGACCCAAGATTTTTTTAAGAAAGTGGAAGTCAGTTTTGTCTGAAAGAAGGCATTAGGGCTCATGTATTTTGTGTTGGGCTCCTAAAACCCACTTTTAGAGACCTCACAAAGTCAGCAGCCACTTAGAATGTACTGGGAACAAGTTACAGGAAAATGTCACCAAAGTGCTTATCTCAGCCCAAAAATGCCATTTTGAGCCACGATTTTTTAAGGAAAGTGGGTGTCAGTTTTGTATGAAGGAAGGCATTGGGGCTCATGTATTTTGTGTTGGGCTCCTAAAACCCACTTTTAGAGACCTCACAAAGTCAGCAGCCACTTAGAATGTACTGGGAACAAGTTACAGGAAAATGTCACCAAAGTGCTTATCTCAGTCTAATAATGCTATTTTGACCCAAGATTTTTTTAAGAAAGTGGAAGTCAGTTTTGTCTGAAAGAAGGCATTAGGGCTCATGTATTTTGTGTTGGGCTCCTAAAACCCACTTTTAGAGACCTCACAAAGTCAGCAGCCACTTAGAATGTACTGGGAACAAGTTACAGGAAAATGTCACCAAAGTGCTTATCTCAGCCCAAAAATGCCATTTTGAGCCACGATTTTTTAAGGAAAGTGGGTGTCAGTTTTGTATGAAGGAAGGCATTGGGGCTCATGTATTTTGTGTTGGGCTCCTAAAACCCACTTTTAGAGACCTCACAAAGTCAGCAGCCACTTAGAATGTACTGGGAACAAGTTACAGGAAAATGTCACCAAAGTGCTTATCTCAGTCTAATAATGCTATTTTGACCCAAGATTTTTTTAAGAAAGTGGAAGTCAGTTTTGTCTGAAAGAAGGCATTAGGGCTCATGTATTTTGTGTTGGGCTCCTAAAACCCACTTTTAGAGACCTCACAAAGTCAGCAGCCACTTAGAATGTACTGGGAACAAGTTACAGGAAAATGTCACCAAAGTGCTTATCTCAGCCCAAAAATGCCATTTTGAGCCACGATTTTTTAAGGAAAGTGGGTGTCAGTTTTGTATGAAGGAAGGCATTGGGGCTCATGTATTTTGTGTTGGGCTCCTAAAACCCACTTTTAGAGACCTCACAAAGTCAGCAGCCACTTAGAATGTACTGGGAACAAGTTACAGGAAAATGTCACCAAAGTGCTTATCTCAGTCTAATAATGCTATTTTGACCCAAGATTTTTTTAAGAAAGTGGAAGTCAGTTTTGTCTGAAAGAAGGCATTAGGGCTCATGTATTTTGTGTTGGGCTCCTAAACCCCAATTTTACAGACCTCACAAAGTCAGCAGCCACTTAAAATGTACTGGGAACAAGTTACAGGAAAATGTCACCAAAGTGCTTATCTCAGCCCAAAAATGCTATTTTGAACCACGATTTTTTAAAGAAAGTGGGTGTCAGTTCTGTCTGAAGGAAGGCATTAGGGCTCATGTATTTTGTGTTGGGCTCCTAAAACCCACTTTTAGAGACCTCACAAAGTCAGCAGCCACTTAGAATGTACTGGGAACAAGTTACAGGAAAATGTCACCAAAGTGCTTATCTCAGCCCAAAAATGCCATTTTGAGCCACGATTTTTTAAGGAAAGTGGGTGTCAGTTTTGTATGAAGGAAGGCATTGGGGCTCATGTATTTTGTGTTGGGCTCCTAAAACCCACTTTTAGAGACCTCACAAAGTCAGCAGCCACTTAGAATGTACTGGGAACAAGTTACAGGAAAATGTCACCAAAGTGCTTATCTCAGTCTAATAATGCTATTTTGACCCAAGATTTTTTTAAGAAAGTGGAAGTCAGTTTTGTCTGAAAGAAGGCATTAGGGCTCATGTATTTTGTGTTGGGCTCCTAAAACCCACTTTTAGAGACCTCACAAAGTCAGCAGCCACTTAGAATGTACTGGGAACAAGTTACAGGAAAATGTCACCAAAGTGCTTATCTCAGCCCAAAAATGCCATTTTGAGCCACGATTTTTTAAGGAAAGTGGGTGTCAGTTTTGTATGAAGGAAGGCATTGGGGCTCATGTATTTTGTGTTGGGCTCCTAAAACCCACTTTTAGAGACCTCACAAAGTCAGCAGCCACTTAGAATGTACTGGGAACAAGTTACAGGAAAATGTCACCAAAGTGCTTATCTCAGCCCAAAAATGCCATTTTGAGCCACGATTTTTTAAGGAAAGTGGGTGTCAGTTTTGTATGAAGGAAGGCATTGGGGCTCATGTATTTTGTGTTGGGCTCCTAAAACCCACTTTTAGAGACCTCACAAAGTCAGCAGCCACTTAGAATGTACTGGGAACAAGTTACAGGAAAATGTCACCAAAGTGCTTATCTCAGTCTAATAATGCTATTTTGACCCAAGATTTTTTTAAGAAAGTGGAAGTCAGTTTTGTCTGAAAGAAGGCATTAGGGCTCATGTATTTTGTGTTGGGCTCCTAAAACCCACTTTTAGAGACCTCACAAAGTCAGCAGCCACTTAGAATGTACTGGGAACAAGTTACAGGAAAATGTCACCAAAGTGCTTATCTCAGCCCAAAAATGCCATTTTGAGCCACGATTTTTTAAGGAAAGTGGGTGTCAGTTTTGTATGAAGGAAGGCATTGGGGCTCATGTATTTTGTGTTGGGCTCCTAAAACCCACTTTTAGAGACCTCACAAAGTCAGCAGACACTTAGAATGTACTGGGAACAAGTTACAGGAAAATGTCACCAAAGTGCTTATCTCAGTCTAATAATGCTATTTTGACCCAAGATTTTTTTAAGAAAGTGGAAGTCAGTTTTGTCTGAAAGAAGGCATTAGGGCTCATGTATTTTGTGTTGGGCTCCTAAAACCCACTTTTAGAGACCTCACAAAGTCAGCAGCCACTTAGAATGTACTGGGAACAAGTTACAGGAAAATGTCACCAAAGTGCTTATCTCAGCCCAAAAATGCCATTTTGAGCCACGATTTTTTAAGGAAAGTGGGTGTCAGTTTTGTATGAAGGAAGGCATTGGGGCTCATGTATTTTGTGTTGGGCTCCTAAAACCCACTTTTAGAGACCTCACAAAGTCAGCAGCCACTTAGAATGTACTGGGAACAAGTTACAGGAAAATGTCACCAAAGTGCTTATCTCAGTCTAATAATGCTATTTTGACCCAAGATTTTTTTAAGAAAGTGGAAGTCAGTTTTGTCTGAAAGAAGGCATTAGGGCTCATGTATTTTGTGTTGGGCTCCTAAAACCCACTTTTAGAGACCTCACAAAGTCAGCAGCCACTTAGAATGTACTGGGAACAAGTTACAGGAAAATGTCACCAAAGTGCTTATCTCAGCCCAAAAATGCCATTTTGAGCCACGATTTTTTAAGGAAAGTGGGTGTCAGTTTTGTATGAAGGAAGGCATTGGGGCTCATGTATTTTGTGTTGGGCTCCTAAAACCCACTTTTAGAGACCTCACAAAGTCAGCAGCCACTTAGAATGTACTGGGAACAAGTTACAGGAAAATGTCACCAAAGTGCTTATCTCAGTCTAATAATGCTATTTTGACCCAAGATTTTTTTAAGAAAGTGGAAGTCAGTTTTGTCTGAAAGAAGGCATTAGGGCTCATGTATTTTGTGTTGGGCTCCTAAAACCCACTTTTAGAGACCTCACAAAGTCAGCAGCCACTTAGAATGTACTGGGAACAAGTTACAGGAAAATGTCACCAAAGTGCTTATCTCAGCCCAAAAATGCCATTTTGAGCCACGATTTTTTAAGGAAAGTGGGTGTCAGTTTTGTATGAAGGAAGGCATTGGGGCTCATGTATTTTGTGTTGGGCTCCTAAAACCCACTTTTAGAGACCTCACAAAGTCAGCAGCCACTTAGAATGTACTGGGAACAAGTTACAGGAAAATGTCACCAAAGTGCTTATCTCAGTCTAATAATGCTATTTTGACCCAAGATTTTTTTAAGAAAGTGGAAGTCAGTTTTGTCTGAAAGAAGGCATTAGGGCTCATGTATTTTGTGTTGGGCTCCTAAAACCCACTTTTAGAGACCTCACAAAGTCAGCAGCCACTTAGAATGTACTGGGAACAAGTTACAGGAAAATGTCACCAAAGTGCTTATCTCAGCCCAAAAATGCCATTTTGAGCCACGATTTTTTAAGGAAAGTGGGTGTCAGTTTTGTATGAAGGAAGGCATTGGGGCTCATGTATTTTGTGTTGGGCTCCTAAAACCCACTTTTAGAGACCTCACAAAGTCAGCAGCCACTTAGAATGTACTGGGAACAAGTTACAGGAAAATGTCACCAAAGTGCTTATCTCAGTCTAATAATGCTATTTTGACCCAAGATTTTTTTAAGAAAGTGGAAGTCAGTTTTGTCTGAAAGAAGGCATTAGGGCTCATGTATTTTGTGTTGGGCTCCTAAAACCCAATTTTACAGACCTCACAAAGTCAGCAGCCACTTAAAATGTACTGGGAACAAGTTAGAGGAAAATGTCACCAAAGTGCTTATCTCAGCCCAAAAATGCCATTTTGAGCCACGATTTTTTAAGGAAAGTGGGTGTCAGTTTTGTATGAAGGAAGGCATTGGGGCTCATGTATTTTGTGTTGGGCTCCTAAAACCCACTTTTAGAGACCTCACAAAGTCAGCAGCCACTTAGAATGTACTGGGAACAAGTTACAGGAAAATGTCACCAAAGTGCTTATCTCAGTCTAATAATGCTATTTTGACCCAAGATTTTTTTAAGAAAGTGGAAGTCAGTTTTGTCTGAAAGAAGGCATTAGGGCTCATGTCTTTTGTGTTGGGCTCCTAAAACCCACTTTTAGAGACCTCACAAAGTCAGCAGCCACTTAGAATGTACTGGGAACAAGTTACAGGAAAATGTCACCAAAGTGCTTATCTCAGCCCAAAAATGCCATTTTGAGCCACGATTTTTTAAGGAAAGTGGGTGTCAGTTTTGTATGAAGGAAGGCATTGGGGCTCATGTATTTTGTGTTGGGCTCCTAAAACCCACTTTTAGAGACCTCACAAAGTCAGCAGCCACTTAGAATGTACTGGGAACAAGTTACAGGAAAATGTCACCAAAGTGCTTATCTCAGTCTAATAATGCTATTTTGACCCAAGATTTTTTTAAGAAAGTGGAAGTCAGTTTTGTCTGAAAGAAGGCATTAGGGCTCATGTATTTTGTGTTGGGCTCCTAAAACCCACTTTTAGAGACCTCACAAAGTCAGCAGCCACTTAGAATGTACTGGGAACAAGTTACAGGAAAATGTCACCAAAGTGCTTATCTCAGCCCAAAAATGCCATTTTGAGCCACGATTTTTTAAGGAAAGTGGGTGTCAGTTTTGTATGAAGGAAGGCATTGGGGCTCATGTATTTTGTGTTGGGCTCCTAAAACCCACTTTTAGAGACCTCACAAAGTCAGCAGCCACTTAGAATGTACTGGGAACAAGTTACAGGAAAATGTCACCAAAGTGCTTATCTCAGTCTAATAATGCTATTTTGACCCAAGATTTTTTTAAGAAAGTGGAAGTCAGTTTTGTCTGAAAGAAGGCATTAGGGCTCATGTATTTTGTGTTGGGCTCCTAAAACCCACTTTTAGAGACCTCACAAAGTCAGCAGCCACTTAGAATGTACTGGGAACAAGTTACAGGAAAATGTCACCAAAGTGCTTATCTCAGCCCAAAAATGCCATTTTGAGCCACGATTTTTTAAGGAAAGTGGGTGTCAGTTTTGTATGAAGGAAGGCATTGGGGCTCATGTATTTTGTGTTGGGCTCCTAAAACCCACTTTTAGAGACCTCACAAAGTCAGCAGCCACTTAGAATGTACTGGGAACAAGTTACAGGAAAATGTCACCAAAGTGCTTATCTCAGTCTAATAATGCTATTTTGACCCAAGATTTTTTTAAGAAAGTGGAAGTCAGTTTTGTCTGAAAGAAGGCATTAGGGCTCATGTATTTTGTGTTGGGCTCCTAAAACCCAATTTTACAGACCTCACAAAGTCAGCAGCCACTTAAAATGTACTGGGAACAAGTTAGAGGAAAATGTCACCAAAGTGCTTATCTCAGCCCAAAAATGCTATTTTGAACCACGATTTTTTAAAGAAAGTGGGTGTCAGTTCTGTCTGAAGGAAGGCATTAGGGCTCATGTATTTTGTGTTGGGCTCCTAAAACCCACTTTTAGAGACCTCACAAAGTCAGCAGCCACTTAGAATGTACTGGGAACAAGTTACAGGAAAATGTCACCAAAGTGCTTATCTCAGCCCAAAAATGCCATTTTGAGCCACGATTTTTTAAGGAAAGTGGGTGTCAGTTTTGTATGAAGGAAGGCATTGGGGCTCATGTATTTTGTGTTGGGCTCCTAAAACCCACTTTTAGAGACCTCACAAAGTCAGCAGCCACTTAGAATGTACTGGGAACAAGTTACAGGAAAATGTCACCAAAGTGCTTATCTCAGTCTAATAATGCTATTTTGACCCAAGATTTTTTTAAGAAAGTGGAAGTCAGTTTTGTCTGAAAGAAGGCATTAGGGCTCATGTATTTTGTGTTGGGCTCCTAAAACCCACTTTTAGAGACCTCACAAAGTCAGCAGCCACTTAGAATGTACTGGGAACAAGTTACAGGAAAATGTCACCAAAGTGCTTATCTCAGCCCAAAAATGCCATTTTGAGCCACGATTTTTTAAGGAAAGTGGGTGTCAGTTTTGTATGAAGGAAGGCATTGGGGCTCATGTATTTTGTGTTGGGCTCCTAAAACCCACTTTTAGAGACCTCACAAAGTCAGCAGCCACTTAGAATGTACTGGGAACAAGTTACAGGAAAATGTCACCAAAGTGCTTATCTCAGTCTAATAATGCTATTTTGACCCAAGATTTTTTTAAGAAAGTGGAAGTCAGTTTTGTCTGAAAGAAGGCATTAGGGCTCATGTATTTTGTGTTGGGCTCCTAAAACCCACTTTTAGAGACCTCACAAAGTCAGCAGCCACTTAGAATGTACTGGGAACAAGTTACAGGAAAATGTCACCAAAGTGCTTATCTCAGCCCAAAAATGCCATTTTGAGCCACGATTTTTTAAGGAAAGTGGGTGTCAGTTTTGTATGAAGGAAGGCATTGGGGCTCATGTATTTTGTGTTGGGCTCCTAAAACCCACTTTTAGAGACCTCACAAAGTCAGCAGCCACTTAGAATGTACTGGGAACAAGTTACAGGAAAATGTCACCAAAGTGCTTATCTCAGTCTAATAATGCTATTTTGACCCAAGATTTTTTTAAGAAAGTGGAAGTCAGTTTTGTCTGAAAGAAGGCATTAGGGCTCATGTATTTTGTGTTGGGCTCCTAAAACCCACTTTTAGAGACCTCACAAAGTCAGCAGCCACTTAGAATGTACTGGGAACAAGTTACAGGAAAATGTCACCAAAGTGCTTATCTCAGCCCAAAAATGCCATTTTGAGCCACGATTTTTTAAGGAAAGTGGGTGTCAGTTTTGTATGAAGGAAGGCATTGGGGCTCATGTATTTTGTGTTGGGCTCCTAAAACCCACTTTTAGAGACCTCACAAAGTCAGCAGCCACTTAGAATGTACTGGGAACAAGTTACAGGAAAATGTCACCAAAGTGCTTATCTCAGTCTAATAATGCTATTTTGACCCAAGATTTTTTTAAGAAAGTGGAAGTCAGTTTTGTCTGAAAGAAGGCATTAGGGCTCATGTATTTTGTGTTGGGCTCCTAAAACCCACTTTTAGAGACCTCACAAAGTCAGCAGCCACTTAGAATGTACTGGGAACAAGTTACAGGAAAATGTCACCAAAGTGCTTATCTCAGCCCAAAAATGCCATTTTGAGCCACGATTTTTTAAGGAAAGTGGGTGTCAGTTTTGTATGAAGGAAGGCATTGGGGCTCATGTATTTTGTGTTGGGCTCCTAAAACCCACTTTTAGAGACCTCACAAAGTCAGCAGCCACTTAGAATGTACTGGGAACAAGTTACAGGAAAATGTCACCAAAGTGCTTATCTCAGTCTAATAATGCTATTTTGACCCAAGATTTTTTTAAGAAAGTGGAAGTCAGTTTTGTCTGAAAGAAGGCATTAGGGCTCATGTATTTTGTGTTGGGCTCCTAAAACCCACTTTTAGAGACCTCACAAAGTCAGCAGCCACTTAGAATGTACTGGGAACAAGTTACAGGAAAATGTCACCAAAGTGCTTATCTCAGCCCAAAAATGCCATTTTGAGCCACGATTTTTTAAGGAAAGTGGGTGTCAGTTTTGTATGAAGGAAGGCATTGGGGCTCATGTATTTTGTGTTGGGCTCCTAAAACCCACTTTTAGAGACCTCACAAAGTCAGCAGCCACTTAGAATGTACTGGGAACAAGTTACAGGAAAATGTCACCAAAGTGCTTATCTCAGTCTAATAATGCTATTTTGACCCAAGATTTTTTTAAGAAAGTGGAAGTCAGTTTTGTCTGAAAGAAGGCATTAGGGCTCATGTATTTTGTGTTGGGCTCCTAAAACCCACTTTTAGAGACCTCACAAAGTCAGCAGCCACTTAGAATGTACTGGGAACAAGTTACAGGAAAATGTCACCAAAGTGCTTATCTCAGCCCAAAAATGCCATTTTGAGCCACGATTTTTTAAGGAAAGTGGGTGTCAGTTTTGTATGAAGGAAGGCATTGGGGCTCATGTATTTTGTGTTGGGCTCCTAAAACCCACTTTTAGAGACCTCACAAAGTCAGCAGCCACTTAGAATGTACTGGGAACAAGTTACAGGAAAATGTCACCAAAGTGCTTATCTCAGTCTAATAATGCTATTTTGACCCAAGATTTTTTTAAGAAAGTGGAAGTCAGTTTTGTCTGAAAGAAGGCATTAGGGCTCATGTATTTTGTGTTGGGCTCCTAAAACCCAATTTTACAGACCTCACAAAGTCAGCAGCCACTTAAAATGTACTGGGAACAAGTTAGAGGAAAATGTCACCAAAGTGCTTATCTCAGCCCAAAAATGCTATTTTGAACCACGATTTTTTAAAGAAAGTGGGTGTCAGTTCTGTCTGAAGGAAGGCATTAGGGCTCATGTATTTTGTGTTGGGCTCCTAAAACCCACTTTTAGAGACCTCACAAAGTCAGCAGCCACTTAGAATGTACTGGGAACAAGTTACAGGAAAATGTCACCAAAGTGCTTATCTCAGCCCAAAAATGCCATTTTGAGCCACGATTTTTTAAGGAAAGTGGGTGTCAGTTTTGTATGAAGGAAGGCATTGGGGCTCATGTATTTTGTGTTGGGCTCCTAAAACCCACTTTTAGAGACCTCACAAAGTCAGCAGCCACTTAGAATGTACTGGGAACAAGTTACAGGAAAATGTCACCAAAGTGCTTATCTCAGTCTAATAATGCTATTTTGACCCAAGATTTTTTTAAGAAAGTGGAAGTCAGTTTTGTCTGAAAGAAGGCATTAGGGCTCATGTATTTTGTGTTGGGCTCCTAAAACCCACTTTTAGAGACCTCACAAAGTCAGCAGCCACTTAGAATGTACTGGGAACAAGTTACAGGAAAATGTCACCAAAGTGCTTATCTCAGCCCAAAAATGCCATTTTGAGCCACGATTTTTTAAGGAAAGTGGGTGTCAGTTTTGTATGAAGGAAGGCATTGGGGCTCATGTATTTTGTGTTGGGCTCCTAAAACCCACTTTTAGAGACCTCACAAAGTCAGCAGCCACTTAGAATGTACTGGGAACAAGTTACAGGAAAATGTCACCAAAGTGCTTATCTCAGTCTAATAATGCTATTTTGACCCAAGATTTTTTTAAGAAAGTGGAAGTCAGTTTTGTCTGAAAGAAGGCATTAGGGCTCATGTATTTTGTGTTGGGCTCCTAAAACCCACTTTTAGAGACCTCACAAAGTCAGCAGCCACTTAGAATGTACTGGGAACAAGTTACAGGAAAATGTCACCAAAGTGCTTATCTCAGCCCAAAAATGCCATTTTGAGCCACGATTTTTTAAGGAAAGTGGGTGTCAGTTTTGTATGAAGGAAGGCATTGGGGCTCATGTATTTTGTGTTGGGCTCCTAAAACCCACTTTTAGAGACCTCACAAAGTCAGCAGCCACTTAGAATGTACTGGGAACAAGTTACAGGAAAATGTCACCAAAGTGCTTATCTCAGTCTAATAATGCTATTTTGACCCAAGATTTTTTTAAGAAAGTGGAAGTCAGTTTTGTCTGAAAGAAGGCATTAGGGCTCATGTATTTTGTGTTGGGCTCCTAAAACCCACTTTTAGAGACCTCACAAAGTCAGCAGCCACTTAGAATGTACTGGGAACAAGTTACAGGAAAATGTCACCAAAGTGCTTATCTCAGCCCAAAAATGCCATTTTGAGCCACGATTTTTTAAGGAAAGTGGGTGTCAGTTTTGTATGAAGGAAGGCATTGGGGCTCATGTATTTTGTGTTGGGCTCCTAAAACCCACTTTTAGAGACCTCACAAAGTCAGCAGCCACTTAGAATGTACTGGGAACAAGTTACAGGAAAATGTCACCAAAGTGCTTATCTCAGCCCAAAAATGCCATTTTGAGCCACGATTTTTTAAGGAAAGTGGGTGTCAGTTTTGTATGAAGGAAGGCATTGGGGCTCATGTATTTTGTGTTGGGCTCCTAAAACCCACTTTTAGAGACCTCACAAAGTCAGCAGCCACTTAGAATGTACTGGGAACAAGTTACAGGAAAATGTCACCAAAGTGCTTATCTCAGTCTAATAATGCTATTTTGACCCAAGATTTTTTTAAGAAAGTGGAAGTCAGTTTTGTCTGAAAGAAGGCATTAGGGCTCATGTATTTTGTGTTGGGCTCCTAAAACCCAATTTTACAGACCTCACAAAGTCAGCAGCCACTTAAAATGTACTGGGAACAAGTTAGAGGAAAATGTCACCAAAGTGCTTATCTCAGCCCAAAAATGCTATTTTGAACCACGATTTTTTAAAGAAAGTGGGTGTCAGTTCTGTCTGAAGGAAGGCATTAGGGCTCATGTATTTTGTGTTGGGCTCCTAAAACCCACTTTTAGAGACCTCACAAAGTCAGCAGCCACTTAGAATGTACTGGGAACAAGTTACAGGAAAATGTCACCAAAGTGCTTATCTCAGCCCAAAAATGCCATTTTGAGCCACGATTTTTTAAGGAAAGTGGGTGTCAGTTTTGTATGAAGGAAGGCATTGGGGCTCATGTATTTTGTGTTGGGCTCCTAAAACCCACTTTTAGAGACCTCACAAAGTCAGCAGCCACTTAGAATGTACTGGGAACAAGTTACAGGAAAATGTCACCAAAGTGCTTATCTCAGTCTAATAATGCTATTTTGACCCAAGATTTTTTTAAGAAAGTGGAAGTCAGTTTTGTCTGAAAGAAGGCATTAGGGCTCATGTATTTTGTGTTGGGCTCCTAAAACCCACTTTTAGAGACCTCACAAAGTCAGCAGCCACTTAGAATGTACTGGGAACAAGTTACAGGAAAATGTCACCAAAGTGCTTATCTCAGCCCAAAAATGCCATTTTGAGCCACGATTTTTTAAGGAAAGTGGGTGTCAGTTTTGTATGAAGGAAGGCATTGGGGCTCATGTATTTTGTGTTGGGCTCCTAAAACCCACTTTTAGAGACCTCACAAAGTCAGCAGCCACTTAGAATGTACTGGGAACAAGTTACAGGAAAATGTCACCAAAGTGCTTATCTCAGTCTAATAATGCTATTTTGACCCAAGATTTTTTTAAGAAAGTGGAAGTCAGTTTTGTCTGAAAGAAGGCATTAGGGCTCATGTATTTTGTGTTGGGCTCCTAAAACCCACTTTTAGAGACCTCACAAAGTCAGCAGCCACTTAGAATGTACTGGGAACAAGTTACAGGAAAATGTCACCAAAGTGCTTATCTCAGCCCAAAAATGCCATTTTGAGCCACGATTTTTTAAGGAAAGTGGGTGTCAGTTTTGTATGAAGGAAGGCATTGGGGCTCATGTATTTTGTGTTGGGCTCCTAAAACCCACTTTTAGAGACCTCACAAAGTCAGCAGCCACTTAGAATGTACTGGGAACAAGTTACAGGAAAATGTCACCAAAGTGCTTATCTCAGTCTAATAATGCTATTTTGACCCAAGATTTTTTTAAGAAAGTGGAAGTCAGTTTTGTCTGAAAGAAGGCATTAGGGCTCATGTATTTTGTGTTGGGCTCCTAAAACCCACTTTTAGAGACCTCACAAAGTCAGCAGCCACTTAGAATGTACTGGGAACAAGTTACAGGAAAATGTCACCAAAGTGCTTATCTCAGCCCAAAAATGCCATTTTGAGCCACGATTTTTTAAGGAAAGTGGGTGTCAGTTTTGTATGAAGGAAGGCATTGGGGCTCATGTATTTTGTGTTGGGCTCCTAAAACCCACTTTTAGAGACCTCACAAAGTCAGCAGCCACTTAGAATGTACTGGGAACAAGTTACAGGAAAATGTCACCAAAGTGCTTATCTCAGCCCAAAAATGCCATTTTGAGCCACGATTTTTTAAGGAAAGTGGGTGTCAGTTTTGTATGAAGGAAGGCATTGGGGCTCATGTATTTTGTGTTGGGCTCCTAAAACCCACTTTTAGAGACCTCACAAAGTCAGCAGCCACTTAGAATGTACTGGGAACAAGTTACAGGAAAATGTCACCAAAGTGCTTATCTCAGTCTAATAATGCTATTTTGACCCAAGATTTTTTTAAGAAAGTGGAAGTCAGTTTTGTCTGAAAGAAGGCATTAGGGCTCATGTATTTTGTGTTGGGCTCCTAAAACCCACTTTTAGAGACCTCACAAAGTCAGCAGCCACTTAGAATGTACTGGGAACAAGTTACAGGAAAATGTCACCAAAGTGCTTATCTCAGTCTAATAATGCTATTTTGACCCAAGATTTTTTTAAGAAAGTGGAAGTCAGTTTTGTCTGAAAGAAGGCATTAGGGCTCATGTATTTTGTGTTGGGCTCCTAAAACCCACTTTTAGAGACCTCACAAAGTCAGCAGCCACTTAGAATGTACTGGGAACAAGTTACAGGAAAATGTCACCAAAGTGCTTATCTCAGCCCAAAAATGCCATTTTGAGCCACGATTTTTTAAGGAAAGTGGGTGTCAGTTTTGTATGAAGGAAGGCATTGGGGCTCATGTATTTTGTGTTGGGCTCCTAAAACCCACTTTTAGAGACCTCACAAAGTCAGCAGCCACTTAGAATGTACTGGGAACAAGTTACAGGAAAATGTCACCAAAGTGCTTATCTCAGCCCAAAAATGCCATTTTGAGCCACGATTTTTTAAGGAAAGTGGGTGTCAGTTTTGTATGAAGGAAGGCATTGGGGCTCATGTATTTTGTGTTGGGCTCCTAAAACCCACTTTTAGAGACCTCAAAAAGTCAGCAGCCACTTAGAATGTACTGGGAACAAGTTACAGGAAAATGTCACCAAAGTGCTTATCTCAGTCTAATAATGCTATTTTGACCCAAGATTTTTTTAAGAAAGTGGAAGTCAGTTTTGTCTGAAAGAAGGCATTAGGGCTCATGTATTTTGTGTTGGGCTCCTAAAACCCACTTTTAGAGACCTCACAAAGTCAGCAGCCACTTAGAATGTACTGGGAACAAGTTACAGGAAAATGTCACCAAAGTGCTTATCTCAGCCCAAAAATGCCATTTTGAGCCACGATTTTTTAAGGAAAGTGGGTGTCAGTTTTGTATGAAGGAAGGCATTGGGGCTCATGTATTTTGTGTTGGGCTCCTAAAACCCACTTTTAGAGACCTCACAAAGTCAGCAGCCACTTAGAATGTACTGGGAACAAGTTACAGGAAAATGTCACCAAAGTGCTTATCTCAGTCTAATAATGCTATTTTGACCCAAGATTTTTTTAAGAAAGTGGAAGTCAGTTTTGTCTGAAAGAAGGCATTAGGGCTCATGTATTTTGTGTTGGGCTCCTAAAACCCACTTTTAGAGACCTCACAAAGTCAGCAGCCACTTAGAATGTACTGGGAACAAGTTACAGGAAAATGTCACCAAAGTGCTTATCTCAGCCCAAAAATGCCATTTTGAGCCACGATTTTTTAAGGAAAGTGGGTGTCAGTTTTGTATGAAGGAAGGCATTGGGGCTCATGTATTTTGTGTTGGGCTCCTAAAACCCACTTTTAGAGACCTCACAAAGTCAGCAGCCACTTAGAATGTACTGGGAACAAGTTACAGGAAAATGTCACCAAAGTGCTTATCTCAGTCTAATAATGCTATTTTGACCCAAGATTTTTTTAAGAAAGTGGAAGTCAGTTTTGTCTGAAAGAAGGCATTAGGGCTCATGTATTTTGTGTTGGGCTCCTAAAACCCACTTTTAGAGACCTCACAAAGTCAGCAGCCACTTAGAATGTACTGGGAACAAGTTACAGGAAAATGTCACCAAAGTGCTTATCTCAGCCCAAAAATGCCATTTTGAGCCACGATTTTTTAAGGAAAGTGGGTGTCAGTTTTGTATGAAGGAAGGCATTGGGGCTCATGTATTTTGTGTTGGGCTCCTAAAACCCACTTTTAGAGACCTCACAAAGTCAGCAGCCACTTAGAATGTACTGGGAACAAGTTACAGGAAAATGTCACCAAAGTGCTTATCTCAGTCTAATAATGCTATTTTGACCCAAGATTTTTTTAAGAAAGTGGAAGTCAGTTTTGTCTGAAAGAAGGCATTAGGGCTCATGTATTTTGTGTTGGGCTCCTAAAACCCACTTTTAGAGACCTCACAAAGTCAGCAGCCACTTAGAATGTACTGGGAACAAGTTACAGGAAAATGTCACCAAAGTGCTTATCTCAGCCCAAAAATGCCATTTTGAGCCACGATTTTTTAAGGAAAGTGGGTGTCAGTTTTGTATGAAGGAAGGCATTGGGGCTCATGTATTTTGTGTTGGGCTCCTAAAACCCACTTTTAGAGACCTCACAAAGTCAGCAGCCACTTAGAATGTACTGGGAACAAGTTACAGGAAAATGTCACCAAAGTGCTTATCTCAGCCCAAAAATGCCATTTTGAGCCACGATTTTTTAAGGAAAGTGGGTGTCAGTTTTGTATGAAGGAAGGCATTGGGGCTCATGTATTTTGTGTTGGGCTCCTAAAACCCACTTTTAGAGACCTCACAAAGTCAGCAGCCACTTAGAATGTACTGGGAACAAGTTACAGGAAAATGTCACCAAAGTGCTTATCTCAGTCTAATAATGCTATTTTGACCCAAGATTTTTTTAAGAAAGTGGAAGTCAGTTTTGTCTGAAAGAAGGCATTAGGGCTCATGTATTTTGTGTTGGGCTCCTAAAACCCACTTTTAGAGACCTCACAAAGTCAGCAGCCACTTAGAATGTACTGGGAACAAGTTACAGGAAAATGTCACCAAAGTGCTTATCTCAGCCCAAAAATGCCATTTTGAGCCACGATTTTTTAAGGAAAGTGGGTGTCAGTTTTGTATGAAGGAAGGCATTGGGGCTCATGTATTTTGTGTTGGGCTCCTAAAACCCACTTTTAGAGACCTCACAAAGTCAGCAGCCACTTAGAATGTACTGGGAACAAGTTACAGGAAAATGTCACCAAAGTGCTTATCTCAGTCTAATAATGCTATTTTGACCCAAGATTTTTTTAAGAAAGTGGAAGTCAGTTTTGTCTGAAAGAAGGCATTAGGGCTCATGTATTTTGTGTTGGGCTCCTAAAACCCACTTTTAGAGACCTCACAAAGTCAGCAGCCACTTAGAATGTACTGGGAACAAGTTACAGGAAAATGTCACCAAAGTGCTTATCTCAGCCCAAAAATGCCATTTTGAGCCACGATTTTTTAAGGAAAGTGGGTGTCAGTTTTGTATGAAGGAAGGCATTGGGGCTCATGTATTTTGTGTTGGGCTCCTAAAACCCACTTTTAGAGACCTCACAAAGTCAGCAGCCACTTAGAATGTACTGGGAACAAGTTACAGGAAAATGTCACCAAAGTGCTTATCTCAGTCTAATAATGCTATTTTGACCCAAGATTTTTTTAAGAAAGTGGAAGTCAGTTTTGTCTGAAAGAAGGCATTAGGGCTCATGTATTTTGTGTTGGGCTCCTAAAACCCAATTTTACAGACCTCACAAAGTCAGCAGCCACTTAAAATGTACTGGGAACAAGTTACAGGAAAATGTCACCAAAGTGCTTATCTCAGCCCAAAAATGCTATTTTGAACCACGATTTTTTAAAGAAAGTGGGTGTCAGTTCTGTCTGAAGGAAGGCATTAGGGCTCATGTATTTTGTGTTGGGCTCCTAAAACCCACTTTTAGAGACCTCACAAAGTCAGCAGCCACTTAGAATGTACTGGGAACAAGTTACAGGAAAATGTCACCAAAGTGCTTATCTCAGCCCAAAAATGCCATTTTGAGCCACGATTTTTTAAGGAAAGTGGGTGTCAGTTTTGTATGAAGGAAGGCATTGGGGCTCATGTATTTTGTGTTGGGCTCCTAAAACCCACTTTTAGAGACCTCACAAAGTCAGCAGCCACTTAGAATGTACTGGGAACAAGTTACAGGAAAATGTCACCAAAGTGCTTATCTCAGTCTAATAATGCTATTTTGACCCAAGATTTTTTTAAGAAAGTGGAAGTCAGTTTTGTCTGAAAGAAGGCATTAGGGCTCATGTATTTTGTGTTGGGCTCCTAAAACCCACTTTTAGAGACCTCACAAAGTCAGCAGCCACTTAGAATGTACTGGGAACAAGTTACAGGAAAATGTCACCAAAGTGCTTATCTCAGTCTAATAATGCTATTTTGACCCAAGATTTTTTTAAGAAAGTGGAAGTCAGTTTTGTCTGAAAGAAGGCATTAGGGCTCATGTATTTTGTGTTGGGCTCCTAAAACCCACTTTTAGAGACCTCACAAAGTCAGCAGCCACTTAGAATGTACTGGGAACAAGTTACAGGAAAATGTCACCAAAGTGCTTATCTCAGCCCAAAAATGCCATTTTGAGCCACGATTTTTTAAGGAAAGTGGGTGTCAGTTTTGTATGAAGGAAGGCATTGGGGCTCATGTATTTTGTGTTGGGCTCCTAAAACCCACTTTTAGAGACCTCACAAAGTCAGCAGCCACTTAGAATGTACTGGGAACAAGTTACAGGAAAATGTCACCAAAGTGCTTATCTCAGCCCAAAAATGCCATTTTGAGCCACGATTTTTTAAGGAAAGTGGGTGTCAGTTTTGTATGAAGGAAGGCATTGGGGCTCATGTATTTTGTGTTGGGCTCCTAAAACCCACTTTTAGAGACCTCAAAAAGTCAGCAGCCACTTAGAATGTACTGGGAACAAGTTACAGGAAAATGTCACCAAAGTGCTTATCTCAGTCTAATAATGCTATTTTGACCCAAGATTTTTTTAAGAAAGTGGAAGTCAGTTTTGTCTGAAAGAAGGCATTAGGGCTCATGTATTTTGTGTTGGGCTCCTAAAACCCACTTTTAGAGACCTCACAAAGTCAGCAGCCACTTAGAATGTACTGGGAACAAGTTACAGGAAAATGTCACCAAAGTGCTTATCTCAGCCCAAAAATGCCATTTTGAGCCACGATTTTTTAAGGAAAGTGGGTGTCAGTTTTGTATGAAGGAAGGCATTGGGGCTCATGTATTTTGTGTTGGGCTCCTAAAACCCACTTTTAGAGACCTCACAAAGTCAGCAGCCACTTAGAATGTACTGGGAACAAGTTACAGGAAAATGTCACCAAAGTGCTTATCTCAAGTCTAATAATGCTATTTTGACCCAAGATTTTTTTAAGAAAGTGGAAGTCAGTTTTGTCTGAAAGAAGGCATTAGGGCTCATGTATTTTGTGTTGGGCTCCTAAAACCCACTTTTAGAGACCTCACAAAGTCAGCAGCCACTTAGAATGTACTGGGAACAAGTTACAGGAAAATGTCACCAAAGTGCTTATCTCAGCCCAAAAATGCCATTTTGAGCCACGATTTTTTAAGGAAAGTGGGTGTCAGTTTTGTATGAAGGAAGGCATTGGGGCTCATGTATTTTGTGTTGGGCTCCTAAAACCCACTTTTAGAGACCTCACAAAGTCAGCAGCCACTTAGAATGTACTGGGAACAAGTTACAGGAAAATGTCACCAAAGTGCTTATCTCAGTCTAATAATGCTATTTTGACCCAAGATTTTTTTAAGAAAGTGGAAGTCAGTTTTGTCTGAAAGAAGGCATTAGGGCTCATGTATTTTGTGTTGGGCTCCTAAAACCCACTTTTAGAGACCTCACAAAGTCAGCAGCCACTTAGAATGTACTGGGAACAAGTTACAGGAAAATGTCACCAAAGTGCTTATCTCAGCCCAAAAATGCCATTTTGAGCCACGATTTTTTAAGGAAAGTGGGTGTCAGTTTTGTATGAAGGAAGGCATTGGGGCTCATGTATTTTGTGTTGGGCTCCTAAAACCCACTTTTAGAGACCTCACAAAGTCAGCAGCCACTTAGAATGTACTGGGAACAAGTTACAGGAAAATGTCACCAAAGTGCTTATCTCAGTCTAATAATGCTATTTTGACCCAAGATTTTTTTAAGAAAGTGGAAGTCAGTTTTGTCTGAAAGAAGGCATTAGGGCTCATGTATTTTGTGTTGGGCTCCTAAAACCCAATTTTACAGACCTCACAAAGTCAGCAGCCACTTAAAATGTACTGGGAACAAGTTACAGGAAAATGTCACCAAAGTGCTTATCTCAGCCCAAAAATGCTATTTTGAACCACGATTTTTTAAAGAAAGTGGGTGTCAGTTCTGTCTGAAGGAAGGCATTAGGGCTCATGTATTTTGTGTTGGGCTCCTAAAACCCACTTTTAGAGACCTCACAAAGTCAGCAGCCACTTAGAATGTACTGGGAACAAGTTACAGGAAAATGTCACCAAAGTGCTTATCTCAGCCCAAAAATGCCATTTTGAGCCACGATTTTTTAAGGAAAGTGGGTGTCAGTTTTGTATGAAGGAAGGCATTGGGGCTCATGTATTTTGTGTTGGGCTCCTAAAACCCACTTTTAGAGACCTCACAAAGTCAGCAGCCACTTAGAATGTACTGGGAACAAGTTACAGGAAAATGTCACCAAAGTGCTTATCTCAGCCCAAAAATGCCATTTTGAGCCACGATTTTTTAAGGAAAGTGGGTGTCAGTTTTGTATGAAGGAAGGCATTGGGGCTCATGTATTTTGTGTTGGGCTCCTAAAACCCACTTTTAGAGACCTCACAAAGTCAGCAGCCACTTAGAATGTACTGGGAACAAGTTACAGGAAAATGTCACCAAAGTGCTTATCTCAGTCTAATAATGCTATTTTGACCCAAGATTTTTTTAAGAAAGTGGAAGTCAGTTTTGTCTGAAAGAAGGCATTAGGGCTCATGTATTTTGTGTTGGGCTCCTAAAACCCAATTTTACAGACCTCACAAAGTCAGCAGCCACTTAAAATGTACTGGGAACAAGTTACAGGAAAATGTCACCAAAGTGCTTATCTCAGCCCAAAAATGCTATTTTGAACCACGATTTTTTAAAGAAAGTGGGTGTCAGTTCTGTCTGAAGGAAGGCATTAGGGCTCATGTATTTTGTGTTGGGCTCCTAAAACCCACTTTTAGAGACCTCACAAAGTCAGCAGCCACTTAGAATGTACTGGGAACAAGTTACAGGAAAATGTCACCAAAGTGCTTATCTCAGCCCAAAAATGCCATTTTGAGCCACGATTTTTTAAGGAAAGTGGGTGTCAGTTTTGTATGAAGGAAGGCATTGGGGCTCATGTATTTTGTGTTGGGCTCCTAAAACCCACTTTTAGAGACCTCACAAAGTCAGCAGCCACTTAGAATGTACTGGGAACAAGTTACAGGAAAATGTCACCAAAGTGCTTATCTCAGTCTAATAATGCTATTTTGACCCAAGATTTTTTTAAGAAAGTGGAAGTCAGTTTTGTCTGAAAGAAGGCATTAGGGCTCATGTATTTTGTGTTGGGCTCCTAAAACCCACTTTTAGAGACCTCACAAAGTCAGCAGCCACTTAGAATGTACTGGGAACAAGTTACAGGAAAATGTCACCAAAGTGCTTATCTCAGCCCAAAAATGCCATTTTGAGCCACGATTTTTTAAGGAAAGTGGGTGTCAGTTTTGTATGAAGGAAGGCATTGGGGCTCATGTATTTTGTGTTGGGCTCCTAAAACCCACTTTTAGAGACCTCACAAAGTCAGCAGCCACTTAGAATGTACTGGGAACAAGTTACAGGAAAATGTCACCAAAGTGCTTATCTCAGCCCAAAAATGCCATTTTGAGCCACGATTTTTTAAGGAAAGTGGGTGTCAGTTTTGTATGAAGGAAGGCATTGGGGCTCATGTATTTTGTGTTGGGCTCCTAAAACCCACTTTTAGAGACCTCACAAAGTCAGCAGCCACTTAGAATGTACTGGGAACAAGTTACAGGAAAATGTCACCAAAGTGCTTATCTCAGTCTAATAATGCTATTTTGACCCAAGATTTTTTTAAGAAAGTGGAAGTCAGTTTTGTCTGAAAGAAGGCATTAGGGCTCATGTATTTTGTGTTGGGCTCCTAAAACCCACTTTTAGAGACCTCACAAAGTCAGCAGCCACTTAGAATGTACTGGGAACAAGTTACAGGAAAATGTCACCAAAGTGCTTATCTCAGCCCAAAAATGCCATTTTGAGCCACGATTTTTTAAGGAAAGTGGGTGTCAGTTTTGTATGAAGGAAGGCATTGGGGCTCATGTATTTTGTGTTGGGCTCCTAAAACCCACTTTTAGAGACCTCACAAAGTCAGCAGCCACTTAGAATGTACTGGGAACAAGTTACAGGAAAATGTCACCAAAGTGCTTATCTCAGTCTAATAATGCTATTTTGACCCAAGATTTTTTTAAGAAAGTGGAAGTCAGTTTTGTCTGAAAGAAGGCATTAGGGCTCATGTATTTTGTGTTGGGCTCCTAAAACCCAATTTTACAGACCTCACAAAGTCAGCAGCCACTTAAAATGTACTGGGAACAAGTTACAGGAAAATGTCACCAAAGTGCTTATCTCAGCCCAAAAATGCTATTTTGAACCACGATTTTTTAAAGAAAGTGGGTGTCAGTTCTGTCTGAAGGAAGGCATTAGGGCTCATGTATTTTGTGTTGGGCTCCTAAAACCCACTTTTAGAGACCTCACAAAGTCAGCAGCCACTTAGAATGTACTGGGAACAAGTTACAGGAAAATGTCACCAAAGTGCTTATCTCAGCCCAAAAATGCCATTTTGAGCCACGATTTTTTAAGGAAAGTGGGTGTCAGTTTTGTATGAAGGAAGGCATTGGGGCTCATGTATTTTGTGTTGGGCTCCTAAAACCCACTTTTAGAGACCTCACAAAGTCAGCAGCCACTTAGAATGTACTGGGAACAAGTTACAGGAAAATGTCACCAAAGTGCTTATCTCAGTCTAATAATGCTATTTTGACCCAAGATTTTTTTAAGAAAGTGGAAGTCAGTTTTGTCTGAAAGAAGGCATTAGGGCTCATGTATTTTGTGTTGGGCTCCTAAAACCCACTTTTAGAGACCTCACAAAGTCAGCAGCCACTTAGAATGTACTGGGAACAAGTTACAGGAAAATGTCACCAAAGTGCTTATCTCAGCCCAAAAATGCCATTTTGAGCCACGATTTTTTAAGGAAAGTGGGTGTCAGTTTTGTATGAAGGAAGGCATTGGGGCTCATGTATTTTGTGTTGGGCTCCTAAAACCCACTTTTAGAGACCTCACAAAGTCAGCAGCCACTTAGAATGTACTGGGAACAAGTTACAGGAAAATGTCACCAAAGTGCTTATCTCAGCCCAAAAATGCCATTTTGAGCCACGATTTTTTAAGGAAAGTGGGTGTCAGTTTTGTATGAAGGAAGGCATTGGGGCTCATGTATTTTGTGTTGGGCTCCTAAAACCCACTTTTAGAGACCTCACAAAGTCAGCAGCCACTTAGAATGTACTGGGAACAAGTTACAGGAAAATGTCACCAAAGTGCTTATCTCAGTCTAATAATGCTATTTTGACCCAAGATTTTTTTAAGAAAGTGGAAGTCAGTTTTGTCTGAAAGAAGGCATTAGGGCTCATGTATTTTGTGTTGGGCTCCTAAAACCCACTTTTAGAGACCTCACAAAGTCAGCAGCCACTTAGAATGTACTGGGAACAAGTTACAGGAAAATGTCACCAAAGTGCTTATCTCAGCCCAAAAATGCCATTTTGAGCCACGATTTTTTAAGGAAAGTGGGTGTCAGTTTTGTATGAAGGAAGGCATTGGGGCTCATGTATTTTGTGTTGGGCTCCTAAAACCCACTTTTAGAGACCTCACAAAGTCAGCAGCCACTTAGAATGTACTGGGAACAAGTTACAGGAAAATGTCACCAAAGTGCTTATCTCAGTCTAATAATGCTATTTTGACCCAAGATTTTTTTAAGAAAGTGGAAGTCAGTTTTGTCTGAAAGAAGGCATTAGGGCTCATGTATTTTGTGTTGGGCTCCTAAAACCCACTTTTAGAGACCTCACAAAGTCAGCAGCCACTTAGAATGTACTGGGAACAAGTTACAGGAAAATGTCACCAAAGTGCTTATCTCAGCCCAAAAATGCCATTTTGAGCCACGATTTTTTAAGGAAAGTGGGTGTCAGTTTTGTATGAAGGAAGGCATTGGGGCTCATGTATTTTGTGTTGGGCTCCTAAAACCCACTTTTAGAGACCTCACAAAGTCAGCAGCCACTTAGAATGTACTGGGAACAAGTTACAGGAAAATGTCACCAAAGTGCTTATCTCAGTCTAATAATGCTATTTTGACCCAAGATTTTTTTAAGAAAGTGGAAGTCAGTTTTGTCTGAAAGAAGGCATTAGGGCTCATGTATTTTGTGTTGGGCTCCTAAAACCCACTTTTAGAGACCTCACAAAGTCAGCAGCCACTTAGAATGTACTGGGAACAAGTTACAGGAAAATGTCACCAAAGTGCTTATCTCAGCCCAAAAATGCCATTTTGAGCCACGATTTTTTAAGGAAAGTGGGTGTCAGTTTTGTATGAAGGAAGGCATTGGGGCTCATGTATTTTGTGTTGGGCTCCTAAAACCCACTTTTAGAGACCTCACAAAGTCAGCAGCCACTTAGAATGTACTGGGAACAAGTTACAGGAAAATGTCACCAAAGTGCTTATCTCAGTCTAATAATGCTATTTTGACCCAAGATTTTTTTAAGAAAGTGGAAGTCAGTTTTGTCTGAAAGAAGGCATTAGGGCTCATGTATTTTGTGTTGGGCTCCTAAACCCCAATTTTACAGACCTCACAAAGTCAGCAGCCACTTAAAATGTACTGGGAACAAGTTACAGGAAAATGTCACCAAAGTGCTTATCTCAGCCCAAAAATGCTATTTTGAACCACGATTTTTTAAAGAAAGTGGGTGTCAGTTCTGTCTGAAGGAAGGCATTAGGGCTCATGTATTTTGTGTTGGGCTCCTAAAACCCACTTTTAGAGACCTCACAAAGTCAGCAGCCACTTAGAATGTACTGGGAACAAGTTACAGGAAAATGTCACCAAAGTGCTTATCTCAGCCCAAAAATGCCATTTTGAGCCACGATTTTTTAAGGAAAGTGGGTGTCAGTTTTGTATGAAGGAAGGCATTGGGGCTCATGTATTTTGTGTTGGGCTCCTAAAACCCACTTTTAGAGACCTCACAAAGTCAGCAGCCACTTAGAATGTACTGGGAACAAGTTACAGGAAAATGTCACCAAAGTGCTTATCTCAGTCTAATAATGCTATTTTGACCCAAGATTTTTTTAAGAAAGTGGAAGTCAGTTTTGTCTGAAAGAAGGCATTAGGGCTCATGTATTTTGTGTTGGGCTCCTAAAACCCACTTTTAGAGACCTCACAAAGTCAGCAGCCACTTAGAATGTACTGGGAACAAGTTACAGGAAAATGTCACCAAAGTGCTTATCTCAGCCCAAAAATGCCATTTTGAGCCACGATTTTTTAAGGAAAGTGGGTGTCAGTTTTGTATGAAGGAAGGCATTGGGGCTCATGTATTTTGTGTTGGGCTCCTAAAACCCACTTTTAGAGACCTCACAAAGTCAGCAGCCACTTAGAATGTACTGGGAACAAGTTACAGGAAAATGTCACCAAAGTGCTTATCTCAGCCCAAAAATGCCATTTTGAGCCACGATTTTTTAAGGAAAGTGGGTGTCAGTTTTGTATGAAGGAAGGCATTGGGGCTCATGTATTTTGTGTTGGGCTCCTAAAACCCACTTTTAGAGACCTCACAAAGTCAGCAGCCACTTAGAATGTACTGGGAACAAGTTACAGGAAAATGTCACCAAAGTGCTTATCTCAGTCTAATAATGCTATTTTGACCCAAGATTTTTTTAAGAAAGTGGAAGTCAGTTTTGTCTGAAAGAAGGCATTAGGGCTCATGTATTTTGTGTTGGGCTCCTAAAACCCACTTTTAGAGACCTCACAAAGTCAGCAGCCACTTAGAATGTACTGGGAACAAGTTACAGGAAAATGTCACCAAAGTGCTTATCTCAGCCCAAAAATGCCATTTTGAGCCACGATTTTTTAAGGAAAGTGGGTGTCAGTTTTGTATGAAGGAAGGCATTGGGGCTCATGTATTTTGTGTTGGGCTCCTAAAACCCACTTTTAGAGACCTCACAAAGTCAGCAGACACTTAGAATGTACTGGGAACAAGTTACAGGAAAATGTCACCAAAGTGCTTATCTCAGTCTAATAATGCTATTTTGACCCAAGATTTTTTTAAGAAAGTGGAAGTCAGTTTTGTCTGAAAGAAGGCATTAGGGCTCATGTATTTTGTGTTGGGCTCCTAAAACCCACTTTTAGAGACCTCACAAAGTCAGCAGCCACTTAGAATGTACTGGGAACAAGTTACAGGAAAATGTCACCAAAGTGCTTATCTCAGCCCAAAAATGCCATTTTGAGCCACGATTTTTTAAGGAAAGTGGGTGTCAGTTTTGTATGAAGGAAGGCATTGGGGCTCATGTATTTTGTGTTGGGCTCCTAAAACCCACTTTTAGAGACCTCACAAAGTCAGCAGCCACTTAGAATGTACTGGGAACAAGTTACAGGAAAATGTCACCAAAGTGCTTATCTCAGTCTAATAATGCTATTTTGACCCAAGATTTTTTTAAGAAAGTGGAAGTCAGTTTTGTCTGAAAGAAGGCATTAGGGCTCATGTATTTTGTGTTGGGCTCCTAAAACCCACTTTTAGAGACCTCACAAAGTCAGCAGCCACTTAGAATGTACTGGGAACAAGTTACAGGAAAATGTCACCAAAGTGCTTATCTCAGCCCAAAAATGCCATTTTGAGCCACGATTTTTTAAGGAAAGTGGGTGTCAGTTTTGTATGAAGGAAGGCATTGGGGCTCATGTATTTTGTGTTGGGCTCCTAAAACCCACTTTTAGAGACCTCACAAAGTCAGCAGCCACTTAGAATGTACTGGGAACAAGTTACAGGAAAATGTCACCAAAGTGCTTATCTCAGTCTAATAATGCTATTTTGACCCAAGATTTTTTTAAGAAAGTGGAAGTCAGTTTTGTCTGAAAGAAGGCATTAGGGCTCATGTATTTTGTGTTGGGCTCCTAAAACCCACTTTTAGAGACCTCACAAAGTCAGCAGCCACTTAGAATGTACTGGGAACAAGTTACAGGAAAATGTCACCAAAGTGCTTATCTCAGCCCAAAAATGCCATTTTGAGCCACGATTTTTTAAGGAAAGTGGGTGTCAGTTTTGTATGAAGGAAGGCATTGGGGCTCATGTATTTTGTGTTGGGCTCCTAAAACCCACTTTTAGAGACCTCACAAAGTCAGCAGCCACTTAGAATGTACTGGGAACAAGTTACAGGAAAATGTCACCAAAGTGCTTATCTCAGTCTAATAATGCTATTTTGACCCAAGATTTTTTTAAGAAAGTGGAAGTCAGTTTTGTCTGAAAGAAGGCATTAGGGCTCATGTATTTTGTGTTGGGCTCCTAAAACCCACTTTTAGAGACCTCACAAAGTCAGCAGCCACTTAGAATGTACTGGGAACAAGTTACAGGAAAATGTCACCAAAGTGCTTATCTCAGCCCAAAAATGCCATTTTGAGCCACGATTTTTTAAGGAAAGTGGGTGTCAGTTTTGTATGAAGGAAGGCATTGGGGCTCATGTATTTTGTGTTGGGCTCCTAAAACCCACTTTTAGAGACCTCACAAAGTCAGCAGCCACTTAGAATGTACTGGGAACAAGTTACAGGAAAATGTCACCAAAGTGCTTATCTCAGTCTAATAATGCTATTTTGACCCAAGATTTTTTTAAGAAAGTGGAAGTCAGTTTTGTCTGAAAGAAGGCATTAGGGCTCATGTATTTTGTGTTGGGCTCCTAAAACCCAATTTTACAGACCTCACAAAGTCAGCAGCCACTTAAAATGTACTGGGAACAAGTTAGAGGAAAATGTCACCAAAGTGCTTATCTCAGCCCAAAAATGCCATTTTGAGCCACGATTTTTTAAGGAAAGTGGGTGTCAGTTTTGTATGAAGGAAGGCATTGGGGCTCATGTATTTTGTGTTGGGCTCCTAAAACCCACTTTTAGAGACCTCACAAAGTCAGCAGCCACTTAGAATGTACTGGGAACAAGTTACAGGAAAATGTCACCAAAGTGCTTATCTCAGTCTAATAATGCTATTTTGACCCAAGATTTTTTTAAGAAAGTGGAAGTCAGTTTTGTCTGAAAGAAGGCATTAGGGCTCATGTATTTTGTGTTGGGCTCCTAAAACCCACTTTTAGAGACCTCACAAAGTCAGCAGCCACTTAGAATGTACTGGGAACAAGTTACAGGAAAATGTCACCAAAGTGCTTATCTCAGCCCAAAAATGCCATTTTGAGCCACGATTTTTTAAGGAAAGTGGGTGTCAGTTTTGTATGAAGGAAGGCATTGGGGCTCATGTATTTTGTGTTGGGCTCCTAAAACCCACTTTTAGAGACCTCACAAAGTCAGCAGCCACTTAGAATGTACTGGGAACAAGTTACAGGAAAATGTCACCAAAGTGCTTATCTCAGTCTAATAATGCTATTTTGACCCAAGATTTTTTTAAGAAAGTGGAAGTCAGTTTTGTCTGAAAGAAGGCATTAGGGCTCATGTATTTTGTGTTGGGCTCCTAAAACCCACTTTTAGAGACCTCACAAAGTCAGCAGCCACTTAGAATGTACTGGGAACAAGTTACAGGAAAATGTCACCAAAGTGCTTATCTCAGCCCAAAAATGCCATTTTGAGCCACGATTTTTTAAGGAAAGTGGGTGTCAGTTTTGTATGAAGGAAGGCATTGGGGCTCATGTATTTTGTGTTGGGCTCCTAAAACCCACTTTTAGAGACCTCACAAAGTCAGCAGCCACTTAGAATGTACTGGGAACAAGTTACAGGAAAATGTCACCAAAGTGCTTATCTCAGTCTAATAATGCTATTTTGACCCAAGATTTTTTTAAGAAAGTGGAAGTCAGTTTTGTCTGAAAGAAGGCATTAGGGCTCATGTATTTTGTGTTGGGCTCCTAAAACCCACTTTTAGAGACCTCACAAAGTCAGCAGCCACTTAGAATGTACTGGGAACAAGTTACAGGAAAATGTCACCAAAGTGCTTATCTCAGCCCAAAAATGCCATTTTGAGCCACGATTTTTTAAGGAAAGTGGGTGTCAGTTTTGTATGAAGGAAGGCATTGGGGCTCATGTATTTTGTGTTGGGCTCCTAAAACCCACTTTTAGAGACCTCACAAAGTCAGCAGCCACTTAGAATGTACTGGGAACAAGTTACAGGAAAATGTCACCAAAGTGCTTATCTCAGTCTAATAATGCTATTTTGACCCAAGATTTTTTTAAGAAAGTGGAAGTCAGTTTTGTCTGAAAGAAGGCATTAGGGCTCATGTATTTTGTGTTGGGCTCCTAAAACCCAATTTTACAGACCTCACAAAGTCAGCAGCCACTTAAAATGTACTGGGAACAAGTTAGAGGAAAATGTCACCAAAGTGCTTATCTCAGCCCAAAAATGCTATTTTGAACCACGATTTTTTAAAGAAAGTGGGTGTCAGTTCTGTCTGAAGGAAGGCATTAGGGCTCATGTATTTTGTGTTGGGCTCCTAAAACCCACTTTTAGAGACCTCACAAAGTCAGCAGCCACTTAGAATGTACTGGGAACAAGTTACAGGAAAATGTCACCAAAGTGCTTATCTCAGCCCAAAAATGCCATTTTGAGCCACGATTTTTTAAGGAAAGTGGGTGTCAGTTTTGTATGAAGGAAGGCATTGGGGCTCATGTATTTTGTGTTGGGCTCCTAAAACCCACTTTTAGAGACCTCACAAAGTCAGCAGCCACTTAGAATGTACTGGGAACAAGTTACAGGAAAATGTCACCAAAGTGCTTATCTCAGTCTAATAATGCTATTTTGACCCAAGATTTTTTTAAGAAAGTGGAAGTCAGTTTTGTCTGAAAGAAGGCATTAGGGCTCATGTATTTTGTGTTGGGCTCCTAAAACCCACTTTTAGAGACCTCACAAAGTCAGCAGCCACTTAGAATGTACTGGGAACAAGTTACAGGAAAATGTCACCAAAGTGCTTATCTCAGCCCAAAAATGCCATTTTGAGCCACGATTTTTTAAGGAAAGTGGGTGTCAGTTTTGTATGAAGGAAGGCATTGGGGCTCATGTATTTTGTGTTGGGCTCCTAAAACCCACTTTTAGAGACCTCACAAAGTCAGCAGCCACTTAGAATGTACTGGGAACAAGTTACAGGAAAATGTCACCAAAGTGCTTATCTCAGTCTAATAATGCTATTTTGACCCAAGATTTTTTTAAGAAAGTGGAAGTCAGTTTTGTCTGAAAGAAGGCATTAGGGCTCATGTATTTTGTGTTGGGCTCCTAAAACCCACTTTTAGAGACCTCACAAAGTCAGCAGCCACTTAGAATGTACTGGGAACAAGTTACAGGAAAATGTCACCAAAGTGCTTATCTCAGCCCAAAAATGCCATTTTGAGCCACGATTTTTTAAGGAAAGTGGGTGTCAGTTTTGTATGAAGGAAGGCATTGGGGCTCATGTATTTTGTGTTGGGCTCCTAAAACCCACTTTTAGAGACCTCACAAAGTCAGCAGCCACTTAGAATGTACTGGGAACAAGTTACAGGAAAATGTCACCAAAGTGCTTATCTCAGTCTAATAATGCTATTTTGACCCAAGATTTTTTTAAGAAAGTGGAAGTCAGTTTTGTCTGAAAGAAGGCATTAGGGCTCATGTATTTTGTGTTGGGCTCCTAAAACCCACTTTTAGAGACCTCACAAAGTCAGCAGCCACTTAGAATGTACTGGGAACAAGTTACAGGAAAATGTCACCAAAGTGCTTATCTCAGCCCAAAAATGCCATTTTGAGCCACGATTTTTTAAGGAAAGTGGGTGTCAGTTTTGTATGAAGGAAGGCATTGGGGCTCATGTATTTTGTGTTGGGCTCCTAAAACCCACTTTTAGAGACCTCACAAAGTCAGCAGCCACTTAGAATGTACTGGGAACAAGTTACAGGAAAATGTCACCAAAGTGCTTATCTCAGTCTAATAATGCTATTTTGACCCAAGATTTTTTTAAGAAAGTGGAAGTCAGTTTTGTCTGAAAGAAGGCATTAGGGCTCATGTATTTTGTGTTGGGCTCCTAAAACCCACTTTTAGAGACCTCACAAAGTCAGCAGCCACTTAGAATGTACTGGGAACAAGTTACAGGAAAATGTCACCAAAGTGCTTATCTCAGCCCAAAAATGCCATTTTGAGCCACGATTTTTTAAGGAAAGTGGGTGTCAGTTTTGTATGAAGGAAGGCATTGGGGCTCATGTATTTTGTGTTGGGCTCCTAAAACCCACTTTTAGAGACCTCACAAAGTCAGCAGCCACTTAGAATGTACTGGGAACAAGTTACAGGAAAATGTCACCAAAGTGCTTATCTCAGTCTAATAATGCTATTTTGACCCAAGATTTTTTTAAGAAAGTGGAAGTCAGTTTTGTCTGAAAGAAGGCATTAGGGCTCATGTATTTTGTGTTGGGCTCCTAAAACCCACTTTTAGAGACCTCACAAAGTCAGCAGCCACTTAGAATGTACTGGGAACAAGTTACAGGAAAATGTCACCAAAGTGCTTATCTCAGCCCAAAAATGCCATTTTGAGCCACGATTTTTTAAGGAAAGTGGGTGTCAGTTTTGTATGAAGGAAGGCATTGGGGCTCATGTATTTTGTGTTGGGCTCCTAAAACCCACTTTTAGAGACCTCACAAAGTCAGCAGCCACTTAGAATGTACTGGGAACAAGTTACAGGAAAATGTCACCAAAGTGCTTATCTCAGTCTAATAATGCTATTTTGACCCAAGATTTTTTTAAGAAAGTGGAAGTCAGTTTTGTCTGAAAGAAGGCATTAGGGCTCATGTATTTTGTGTTGGGCTCCTAAAACCCACTTTTAGAGACCTCACAAAGTCAGCAGCCACTTAGAATGTACTGGGAACAAGTTACAGGAAAATGTCACCAAAGTGCTTATCTCAGCCCAAAAATGCCATTTTGAGCCACGATTTTTTAAGGAAAGTGGGTGTCAGTTTTGTATGAAGGAAGGCATTGGGGCTCATGTATTTTGTGTTGGGCTCCTAAAACCCACTTTTAGAGACCTCACAAAGTCAGCAGCCACTTAGAATGTACTGGGAACAAGTTACAGGAAAATGTCACCAAAGTGCTTATCTCAGTCTAATAATGCTATTTTGACCCAAGATTTTTTTAAGAAAGTGGAAGTCAGTTTTGTCTGAAAGAAGGCATTAGGGCTCATGTATTTTGTGTTGGGCTCCTAAAACCCAATTTTACAGACCTCACAAAGTCAGCAGCCACTTAAAATGTACTGGGAACAAGTTAGAGGAAAATGTCACCAAAGTGCTTATCTCAGCCCAAAAATGCTATTTTGAACCACGATTTTTTAAAGAAAGTGGGTGTCAGTTCTGTCTGAAGGAAGGCATTAGGGCTCATGTATTTTGTGTTGGGCTCCTAAAACCCACTTTTAGAGACCTCACAAAGTCAGCAGCCACTTAGAATGTACTGGGAACAAGTTACAGGAAAATGTCACCAAAGTGCTTATCTCAGCCCAAAAATGCCATTTTGAGCCACGATTTTTTAAGGAAAGTGGGTGTCAGTTTTGTATGAAGGAAGGCATTGGGGCTCATGTATTTTGTGTTGGGCTCCTAAAACCCACTTTTAGAGACCTCACAAAGTCAGCAGCCACTTAGAATGTACTGGGAACAAGTTACAGGAAAATGTCACCAAAGTGCTTATCTCAGTCTAATAATGCTATTTTGACCCAAGATTTTTTTAAGAAAGTGGAAGTCAGTTTTGTCTGAAAGAAGGCATTAGGGCTCATGTATTTTGTGTTGGGCTCCTAAAACCCACTTTTAGAGACCTCACAAAGTCAGCAGCCACTTAGAATGTACTGGGAACAAGTTACAGGAAAATGTCACCAAAGTGCTTATCTCAGCCCAAAAATGCCATTTTGAGCCACGATTTTTTAAGGAAAGTGGGTGTCAGTTTTGTATGAAGGAAGGCATTGGGGCTCATGTATTTTGTGTTGGGCTCCTAAAACCCACTTTTAGAGACCTCACAAAGTCAGCAGCCACTTAGAATGTACTGGGAACAAGTTACAGGAAAATGTCACCAAAGTGCTTATCTCAGTCTAATAATGCTATTTTGACCCAAGATTTTTTTAAGAAAGTGGAAGTCAGTTTTGTCTGAAAGAAGGCATTAGGGCTCATGTATTTTGTGTTGGGCTCCTAAAACCCACTTTTAGAGACCTCACAAAGTCAGCAGCCACTTAGAATGTACTGGGAACAAGTTACAGGAAAATGTCACCAAAGTGCTTATCTCAGCCCAAAAATGCCATTTTGAGCCACGATTTTTTAAGGAAAGTGGGTGTCAGTTTTGTATGAAGGAAGGCATTGGGGCTCATGTATTTTGTGTTGGGCTCCTAAAACCCACTTTTAGAGACCTCACAAAGTCAGCAGCCACTTAGAATGTACTGGGAACAAGTTACAGGAAAATGTCACCAAAGTGCTTATCTCAGTCTAATAATGCTATTTTGACCCAAGATTTTTTTAAGAAAGTGGAAGTCAGTTTTGTCTGAAAGAAGGCATTAGGGCTCATGTATTTTGTGTTGGGCTCCTAAAACCCACTTTTAGAGACCTCACAAAGTCAGCAGCCACTTAGAATGTACTGGGAACAAGTTACAGGAAAATGTCACCAAAGTGCTTATCTCAGCCCAAAAATGCCATTTTGAGCCACGATTTTTTAAGGAAAGTGGGTGTCAGTTTTGTATGAAGGAAGGCATTGGGGCTCATGTATTTTGTGTTGGGCTCCTAAAACCCACTTTTAGAGACCTCACAAAGTCAGCAGCCACTTAGAATGTACTGGGAACAAGTTACAGGAAAATGTCACCAAAGTGCTTATCTCAGTCTAATAATGCTATTTTGACCCAAGATTTTTTTAAGAAAGTGGAAGTCAGTTTTGTCTGAAAGAAGGCATTAGGGCTCATGTATTTTGTGTTGGGCTCCTAAAACCCACTTTTAGAGACCTCACAAAGTCAGCAGCCACTTAGAATGTACTGGGAACAAGTTACAGGAAAATGTCACCAAAGTGCTTATCTCAGCCCAAAAATGCCATTTTGAGCCACGATTTTTTAAGGAAAGTGGGTGTCAGTTTTGTATGAAGGAAGGCATTGGGGCTCATGTATTTTGTGTTGGGCTCCTAAAACCCACTTTTAGAGACCTCACAAAGTCAGCAGCCACTTAGAATGTACTGGGAACAAGTTACAGGAAAATGTCACCAAAGTGCTTATCTCAGCCCAAAAATGCCATTTTGAGCCACGATTTTTTAAGGAAAGTGGGTGTCAGTTTTGTATGAAGGAAGGCATTGGGGCTCATGTATTTTGTGTTGGGCTCCTAAAACCCACTTTTAGAGACCTCACAAAGTCAGCAGCCACTTAGAATGTACTGGGAACAAGTTACAGGAAAATGTCACCAAAGTGCTTATCTCAGTCTAATAATGCTATTTTGACCCAAGATTTTTTTAAGAAAGTGGAAGTCAGTTTTGTCTGAAAGAAGGCATTAGGGCTCATGTATTTTGTGTTGGGCTCCTAAAACCCACTTTTAGAGACCTCACAAAGTCAGCAGCCACTTAGAATGTACTGGGAACAAGTTACAGGAAAATGTCACCAAAGTGCTTTTCTCAGCCCAAAAATGCTATTTTGAGCCACGATTTTTTAAGGAAAGTGGGTGTCAGTTTTGTCTGAAGGAAGGCATTAGGGCTCATGTATTTTGTGTTGGGCTCCTAAAACCCACTTTTAGAGACCTCACAAAGTCAGCAGCCACTTAGAATGTACTGGGAACAAGTTACAGGAAAATGTCACCAAAGTGATTATCTCAGTCTAAAAATGCTATTTTGACCCAAGATTTTTTTAAGAAAGTGGGTGTCAGTTTTGTCTGAAGGAAGGCATTAGGGCTCATGTATTTTGTGTTGGGCTCCTAAAACCCACTTTTAGAGACCTCACAAAGTCAACAGCCACTTAGAATGTACTGGGAACAAGTTACAGGAAAATGTCACCAAAGTGCTTATCTCAGTCTAAAAATGCTATTTTGACCCAAGATTTTTTTAAGAAAGTGGGAGTCAGTTTTGTCTGAAAGAAGGCATTAGGGCTTATGTATTTTGTGTTGGGCTCCTAAAACCCACTTTTAGAGACCTCACAAAGTCAGCAGCCACTTAGAATGTACTGGGAACAAGTTACAGGAAAATGTCACCAAAGTGCTTATCTCAGCCCAAAAATGCTATTTTGAGCCACGATTTTTTAAGGAAAGTGGGTGTCAGTTTTGTCTGAAGGAAGGCATTAGGGCTCATGTATTTTGTGTTGGGCTCCTAAAACCCACTTTTAGAGACCTCACAAAGTCAACAGCCACTTAGAATGTACTGGGAACAAGTTACAGGAAAATGTCACCAAAGTGCTTATCTCAGTCTAAAAATGCTATTTTGACCCAAGATTTTTTTAAGAAAGTGGGAGTCAGTTTTGTCTGAAAGAAGGCATTAGGGCTTATGTATTTTGTGTTGGGCTCCTAAAACCCACTTTTAGAGACCTCACAAAGTCAGCAGCCACTTAGAATGTACTGGGAACAAGTTACAGGAAAATGTCACCAAAGTGCTTATCTCAGCCCAAAAATGCTATTTTGAGCCACGATTTTTTAAGGAAAGTGGGTGTCAGTTTTGTCTGAAGGAAGGCATTAGGGCTCATGTATTTTGTGTTGGGCTCCTAAAACCCACTTTTAGAGACCTCACAAAGTCAGCAGCCACTTAGAATGTACTGGGAACAAGTTACAGGAAAATGTCACCAAAGTGCTTATCTCAGCCCAAAAATGTTATTTTGAGCCACGATTTTTTAAGGAAAGTGGGTGTCAGTTTTGTCTGAAGGAAGGCATTAGGGCTCATGTATTTTGTGTTGGGCTCCTAAAACCCACTTTTAGAGACCTCACAAAGTCAGCAGCCACTTAGAATGTACTGGGAACAAGTTACAGGAAAATGTCACCAAAGTGATTATCTCAGTCTAAAAATGCTATTTTGACCCAAGATTTTTTTAAGAAAGTGGGTGTCAGTTTTGTCTGAAGGAAGGCATTAGGGCTCATGTATTTTGTGTTGGGCTCCTAAAACCCACTTTTAGAGACCTCACAAAGTCAACAGCCACTTAGAATGTACTGGGAACAAGTTACAGGAAAATGTCACCAAAGTGCTTATCTCAGTCTAAAAATGCTATTTTGAGCCACGATTTTTTAAGGAAAGTGGGTGTCAGTTTTGTCTGAAGGAAGGCATTAGGGCTCATGTATTTTGTGTTGGGCTCCTAAAACCCACTTTTAGAGACCTCACAAAGTCAGCAGCCACTTAGAATGTACTGGGAACAAGTTACAGGAAAATGTCACCAAAGTGATTATCTCAGTCTAAAAATGCTATTTTGACCCAAGATTTTTTTAAGAAAGTGGGTGTCAGTTTTGTCTGAAGGAAGGCATTAGGGCTCATGTATTTTGTGTTGGGCTCCTAAAACCCACTTTTAGAGACCTCACAAAGTCAACAGCCACTTAGAATGTACTGGGAACAAGTTACAGGAAAATGTCACCAAAGTGCTTTTCTCAGCCCAAAAATGCTATTTTGAGCCACGATTTTTTAAGGAAAGTGGGTGTCAGTTTTGTCTGAAGGAAGGCATTAGGGCTCATGTATTTTGTGTTGGGCTCCTAAAACCCACTTTTAGAGACCTCACAAAGTCAGCAGCCACTTAGAATGTACTGGGAACAAGTTACAGGAAAATGTCACCAAAGTGCTTATCTCAGCCCAAAAATGCCATTTTGAGCCACGATTTTTTAAGGAAAGTGGGTGTCAGTTTTGTATGAAGGAAGGCATTGGGGCTCATGTATTTTGTGTTGGGCTCCTAAAACCCACTTTTAGAGACCTCACAAAGTCAGCAGCCACTTAGAATGTACTGGGAACAAGTTACAGGAAAATGTCACCAAAGTGCTTATCTCAGCCCAAAAATGCCATTTTGAGCCACGATTTTTTAAGGAAAGTGGGTGTCAGTTTTGTATGAAGGAAGGCATTGGGGCTCATGTATTTTGTGTTGGGCTCCTAAAACCCACTTTTAGAGACCTCACAAAGTCAGCAGCCACTTAGAATGTACTGGGAACAAGTTACAGGAAAATGTCACCAAAGTGCTTATCTCAGTCTAATAATGCTATTTTGACCCAAGATTTTTTTAAGAAAGTGGAAGTCAGTTTTGTCTGAAAGAAGGCATTAGGGCTCATGTATTTTGTGTTGGGCTCCTAAAACCCACTTTTAGAGACCTCACAAAGTCAGCAGCCACTTAGAATGTACTGGGAACAAGTTACAGGAAAATGTCACCAAAGTGCTTATCTCAGCCCAAAAATGCCATTTTGAGCCACGATTTTTTAAGGAAAGTGGGTGTCAGTTTTGTATGAAGGAAGGCATTGGGGCTCATGTATTTTGTGTTGGGCTCCTAAAACCCACTTTTAGAGACCTCACAAAGTCAGCAGCCACTTAGAATGTACTGGGAACAAGTTACAGGAAAATGTCACCAAAGTGCTTATCTCAGTCTAATAATGCTATTTTGACCCAAGATTTTTTTAAGAAAGTGGAAGTCAGTTTTGTCTGAAAGAAGGCATTAGGGCTCATGTATTTTGTGTTGGGCTCCTAAAACCCACTTTTAGAGACCTCACAAAGTCAGCAGCCACTTAGAATGTACTGGGAACAAGTTACAGGAAAATGTCACCAAAGTGCTTATCTCAGCCCAAAAATGCCATTTTGAGCCACGATTTTTTAAGGAAAGTGGGTGTCAGTTTTGTATGAAGGAAGGCATTGGGGCTCATGTATTTTGTGTTGGGCTCCTAAAACCCACTTTTAGAGACCTCACAAAGTCAGCAGCCACTTAGAATGTACTGGGAACAAGTTACAGGAAAATGTCACCAAAGTGCTTATCTCAGCCCAAAAATGCCATTTTGAGCCACGATTTTTTAAGGAAAGTGGGTGTCAGTTTTGTATGAAGGAAGGCATTGGGGCTCATGTATTTTGTGTTGGGCTCCTAAAACCCACTTTTAGAGACCTCACAAAGTCAGCAGCCACTTAGAATGTACTGGGAACAAGTTACAGGAAAATGTCACCAAAGTGCTTATCTCAGTCTAATAATGCTATTTTGACCCAAGATTTTTTTAAGAAAGTGGAAGTCAGTTTTGTCTGAAAGAAGGCATTAGGGCTCATGTATTTTGTGTTGGGCTCCTAAAACCCACTTTTAGAGACCTCACAAAGTCAGCAGCCACTTAGAATGTACTGGGAACAAGTTACAGGAAAATGTCACCAAAGTGCTTATCTCAGCCCAAAAATGCCATTTTGAGCCACGATTTTTTAAGGAAAGTGGGTGTCAGTTTTGTATGAAGGAAGGCATTGGGGCTCATGTATTTTGTGTTGGGCTCCTAAAACCCACTTTTAGAGACCTCACAAAGTCAGCAGCCACTTAGAATGTACTGGGAACAAGTTACAGGAAAATGTCACCAAAGTGCTTATCTCAGCCCAAAAATGCCATTTTGAGCCACGATTTTTTAAGGAAAGTGGGTGTCAGTTTTGTATGAAGGAAGGCATTGGGGCTCATGTATTTTGTGTTGGGCTCCTAAAACCCACTTTTAGAGACCTCACAAAGTCAGCAGCCACTTAGAATGTACTGGGAACAAGTTACAGGAAAATGTCACCAAAGTGCTTATCTCAGTCTAATAATGCTATTTTGACCCAAGATTTTTTTAAGAAAGTGGAAGTCAGTTTTGTCTGAAAGAAGGCATTAGGGCTCATGTATTTTGTGTTGGGCTCCTAAAACCCACTTTTAGAGACCTCACAAAGTCAGCAGCCACTTAGAATGTACTGGGAACAAGTTACAGGAAAATGTCACCAAAGTGCTTATCTCAGCCCAAAAATGCCATTTTGAGCCACGATTTTTTAAGGAAAGTGGGTGTCAGTTTTGTATGAAGGAAGGCATTGGGGCTCATGTATTTTGTGTTGGGCTCCTAAAACCCACTTTTAGAGACCTCACAAAGTCAGCAGCCACTTAGAATGTACTGGGAACAAGTTACAGGAAAATGTCACCAAAGTGCTTATCTCAGTCTAATAATGCTATTTTGACCCAAGATTTTTTTAAGAAAGTGGAAGTCAGTTTTGTCTGAAAGAAGGCATTAGGGCTCATGTATTTTGTGTTGGGCTCCTAAAACCCACTTTTAGAGACCTCACAAAGTCAGCAGCCACTTAGAATGTACTGGGAACAAGTTACAGGAAAATGTCACCAAAGTGCTTATCTCAGCCCAAAAATGCCATTTTGAGCCACGATTTTTTAAGGAAAGTGGGTGTCAGTTTTGTATGAAGGAAGGCATTGGGGCTCATGTATTTTGTGTTGGGCTCCTAAAACCCACTTTTAGAGACCTCACAAAGTCAGCAGCCACTTAGAATGTACTGGGAACAAGTTACAGGAAAATGTCACCAAAGTGCTTATCTCAGTCTAATAATGCTATTTTGACCCAAGATTTTTTTAAGAAAGTGGAAGTCAGTTTTGTCTGAAAGAAGGCATTAGGGCTCATGTATTTTGTGTTGGGCTCCTAAAACCCACTTTTAGAGACCTCACAAAGTCAGCAGCCACTTAGAATGTACTGGGAACAAGTTACAGGAAAATGTCACCAAAGTGCTTATCTCAGCCCAAAAATGCCATTTTGAGCCACGATTTTTTAAGGAAAGTGGGTGTCAGTTTTGTATGAAGGAAGGCATTGGGGCTCATGTATTTTGTGTTGGGCTCCTAAAACCCACTTTTAGAGACCTCACAAAGTCAACAGCCACTTAGAATGTACTGGGAACAAGTTACAGGAAAATGTCACCAAAGTGCTTATCTCAGTCTAAAAATGCTATTTTGACCCAAGATTTTTTTTAGAAAGTGGGAGTCAGTTTTGTCTGAAAGAAGGCATTAGGGCTTATGTATTTTGTGTTGGGCTCCTAAAACCCACTTTTAGAGACCTCACAAAGTCAGCAGCCACTTAGAATGTACTGGGAACAAGTTACAGGAAAATGTCACCAAAGTGCTTATCTCAGCCCAAAAATGCTATTTTGAGCCACGATTTTTTAAGGAAAGTGGGTGTCAGTTTTGTCTGAAGGAAGGCATTAGGGCTCATGTATTTTGTGTTGGGCTCCTAAAACCCACTTTTAGAGACCTCACAAAGTCAACAGCCACTTAGAATGTACTGGGAACAAGTTACAGGAAAATGTCACCAAAGTGCTTATCTCAGTCTAAAAATGCTATTTTGACCCAAGATTTTTTTAAGAAAGTGGGAGTCAGTTTTGTCTGAAAGAAGGCATTAGGGCTTATGTATTTTGTGTTGGGCTCCTAAAACCCACTTTTAGAGACCTCACAAAGTCAGCAGCCACTTAGAATGTACTGGGAACAAGTTACAGGAAAATGTCACCAAAGTGCTTATCTCAGCCCAAAAATGCTATTTTGAGCCACGATTTTTTAAGGAAAGTGGGTGTCAGTTTTGTCTGAAGGAAGGCATTAGGGCTCATGTATTTTGTGTTGGGCTCCTAAAACCCACTTTTAGAGACCTCACAAAGTCAGCAGCCACTTAGAATGTACTGGGAACAAGTTACAGGAAAATGTCACCAAAGTGCTTATCTCAGCCCAAAAATGTTATTTTGAGCCACGATTTTTTAAGGAAAGTGGGTGTCAGTTTTGTCTGAAGGAAGGCATTAGGGCTCATGTATTTTGTGTTGGGCTCCTAAAACCCACTTTTAGAGACCTCACAAAGTCAGCAGCCACTTAGAATGTACTGGGAACAAGTTACAGGAAAATGTCACCAAAGTGATTATCTCAGTCTAAAAATGCTATTTTGACCCAAGATTTTTTTAAGAAAGTGGGTGTCAGTTTTGTCTGAAGGAAGGCATTAGGGCTCATGTATTTTGTGTTGGGCTCCTAAAACCCACTTTTAGAGACCTCACAAAGTCAACAGCCACTTAGAATGTACTGGGAACAAGTTACAGGAAAATGTCACCAAAGTGCTTATCTCAGTCTAAAAATGCTATTTTGAGCCACGATTTTTTAAGGAAAGTGGGTGTCAGTTTTGTCTGAAGGAAGGCATTAGGGCTCATGTATTTTGTGTTGGGCTCCTAAAACCCACTTTTAGAGACCTCACAAAGTCAGCAGCCACTTAGAATGTACTGGGAACAAGTTACAGGAAAATGTCACCAAAGTGATTATCTCAGTCTAAAAATGCTATTTTGACCCAAGATTTTTTTAAGAAAGTGGGTGTCAGTTTTGTCTGAAGGAAGGCATTAGGGCTCATGTATTTTGTGTTGGGCTCCTAAAACCCACTTTTAGAGACCTCACAAAGTCAACAGCCACTTAGAATGTACTGGGAACAAGTTACAGGAAAATGTCACCAAAGTGCTTTTCTCAGCCCAAAAATGCTATTTTGAGCCACGATTTTTTAAGGAAAGTGGGTGTCAGTTTTGTCTGAAGGAAGGCATTAGGGCTCATGTATTTTGTGTTGGGCTCCTAAAACCCACTTTTAGAGACCTCACAAAGTCAGCAGCCACTTAGAATGTACTGGGAACAAGTTACAGGAAAATGTCACCAAAGTGATTATCTCAGTCTAAAAATGCTATTTTGACCCAAGATTTTTTTAAGAAAGTGGGTGTCAGTTTTGTCTGAAGGAAGGCATTAGGGCTCATGTATTTTGTGTTGGGCTCCTAAAACCCACTTTTAGAGACCTCACAAAGTCAACAGCCACTTAGAATGTACTGGGAACAAGTTACAGGAAAATGTCACCAAAGTGCTTATCTCAGTCTAAAAATGCTATTTTGACCCAAGATTTTTTTAAGAAAGTGGGAGTCAGTTTTGTCTGAAAGAAGGCATTAGGGCTTATGTATTTTGTGTTGGGCTCCTAAAACCCACTTTTAGAGACCTCACAAAGTCAGCAGCCACTTAGAATGTACTGGGAACAAGTTACAGGAAAATGTCACCAAAGTGCTTTTCTCAGCCCAAAAATGCTATTTTGAGCCACGATTTTTTAAGGAAAGTGGGTGTCAGTTTTGTCTGAAGGAAGGCATTAGGGCTCATGTATTTTGTGTTGGGCTCCTAAAACCCACTTTTAGAGACCTCACAAAGTCAGCAGCCACTTAGAATGTACTGGGAACAAGTTACAGGAAAATGTCACCAAAGTGCTTATCTCAGCCCAAAAATGCCATTTTGAGCCACGATTTTTTAAGGAAAGTGGGTGTCAGTTTTGTATGAAGGAAGGCATTGGGGCTCATGTATTTTGTGTTGGGCTCCTAAAACCCACTTTTAGAGACCTCACAAAGTCAGCAGCCACTTAGAATGTACTGGGAACAAGTTACAGGAAAATGTCACCAAAGTGCTTATCTCAGTCTAATAATGCTATTTTGACCCAAGATTTTTTTAAGAAAGTGGAAGTCAGTTTTGTCTGAAAGAAGGCATTAGGGCTCATGTATTTTGTGTTGGGCTCCTAAAACCCACTTTTAGAGACCTCACAAAGTCAGCAGCCACTTAGAATGTACTGGGAACAAGTTACAGGAAAATGTCACCAAAGTGCTTATCTCAGCCCAAAAATGCCATTTTGAGCCACGATTTTTTAAGGAAAGTGGGTGTCAGTTTTGTATGAAGGAAGGCATTGGGGCTCATGTATTTTGTGTTGGGCTCCTAAAACCCACTTTTAGAGACCTCACAAAGTCAGCAGCCACTTAGAATGTACTGGGAACAAGTTACAGGAAAATGTCACCAAAGTGCTTATCTCAGTCTAATAATGCTATTTTGACCCAAGATTTTTTTAAGAAAGTGGAAGTCAGTTTTGTCTGAAAGAAGGCATTAGGGCTCATGTATTTTGTGTTGGGCTCCTAAAACCCACTTTTAGAGACCTCACAAAGTCAGCAGCCACTTAGAATGTACTGGGAACAAGTTACAGGAAAATGTCACCAAAGTGCTTATCTCAGCCCAAAAATGCCATTTTGAGCCACGATTTTTTAAGGAAAGTGGGTGTCAGTTTTGTATGAAGGAAGGCATTGGGGCTCATGTATTTTGTGTTGGGCTCCTAAAACCCACTTTTAGAGACCTCACAAAGTCAGCAGCCACTTAGAATGTACTGGGAACAAGTTACAGGAAAATGTCACCAAAGTGCTTATCTCAGTCTAATAATGCTATTTTGACCCAAGATTTTTTTAAGAAAGTGGAAGTCAGTTTTGTCTGAAAGAAGGCATTAGGGCTCATGTATTTTGTGTTGGGCTCCTAAAACCCACTTTTAGAGACCTCACAAAGTCAGCAGCCACTTAGAATGTACTGGGAACAAGTTACAGGAAAATGTCACCAAAGTGCTTATCTCAGCCCAAAAATGCCATTTTGAGCCACGATTTTTTAAGGAAAGTGGGTGTCAGTTTTGTATGAAGGAAGGCATTGGGGCTCATGTATTTTGTGTTGGGCTCCTAAAACCCACTTTTAGAGACCTCACAAAGTCAACAGCCACTTAGAATGTACTGGGAACAAGTTACAGGAAAATGTCACCAAAGTGCTTATCTCAGTCTAAAAATGCTATTTTGACCCAAGATTTTTTTAAGAAAGTGGGAGTCAGTTTTGTCTGAAAGAAGGCATTAGGGCTTATGTATTTTGTGTTGGGCTCCTAAAACCCACTTTTAGAGACCTCACAAAGTCAGCAGCCACTTAGAATGTACTGGGAACAAGTTACAGGAAAATGTCACCAAAGTGCTTATCTCAGCCCAAAAATGCTATTTTGAGCCACGATTTTTTAAGGAAAGTGGGTGTCAGTTTTGTCTGAAGGAAGGCATTAGGGCTCATGTATTTTGTGTTGGGCTCCTAAAACCCACTTTTAGAGACCTCACAAAGTCAACAGCCACTTAGAATGTACTGGGAACAAGTTACAGGAAAATGTCACCAAAGTGCTTATCTCAGTCTAAAAATGCTATTTTGACCCAAGATTTTTTTAAGAAAGTGGGAGTCAGTTTTGTCTGAAAGAAGGCATTAGGGCTTATGTATTTTGTGTTGGGCTCCTAAAACCCACTTTTAGAGACCTCACAAAGTCAGCAGCCACTTAGAATGTACTGGGAACAAGTTACAGGAAAATGTCACCAAAGTGCTTATCTCAGCCCAAAAATGCTATTTTGAGCCACGATTTTTTAAGGAAAGTGGGTGTCAGTTTTGTCTGAAGGAAGGCATTAGGGCTCATGTATTTTGTGTTGGGCTCCTAAAACCCACTTTTAGAGACCTCACAAAGTCAGCAGCCACTTAGAATGTACTGGGAACAAGTTACAGGAAAATGTCACCAAAGTGCTTATCTCAGCCCAAAAATGTTATTTTGAGCCACGATTTTTTAAGGAAAGTGGGTGTCAGTTTTGTCTGAAGGAAGGCATTAGGGCTCATGTATTTTGTGTTGGGCTCCTAAAACCCACTTTTAGAGACCTCACAAAGTCAGCAGCCACTTAGAATGTACTGGGAACAAGTTACAGGAAAATGTCACCAAAGTGATTATCTCAGTCTAAAAATGCTATTTTGACCCAAGATTTTTTTAAGAAAGTGGGTGTCAGTTTTGTCTGAAGGAAGGCATTAGGGCTCATGTATTTTGTGTTGGGCTCCTAAAACCCACTTTTAGAGACCTCACAAAGTCAACAGCCACTTAGAATGTACTGGGAACAAGTTACAGGAAAATGTCACCAAAGTGCTTATCTCAGTCTAAAAATGCTATTTTGAGCCACGATTTTTTAAGGAAAGTGGGTGTCAGTTTTGTCTGAAGGAAGGCATTAGGGCTCATGTATTTTGTGTTGGGCTCCTAAAACCCACTTTTAGAGACCTCACAAAGTCAGCAGCCACTTAGAATGTACTGGGAACAAGTTACAGGAAAATGTCACCAAAGTGATTATCTCAGTCTAAAAATGCTATTTTGACCCAAGATTTTTTTAAGAAAGTGGGTGTCAGTTTTGTCTGAAGGAAGGCATTAGGGCTCATGTATTTTGTGTTGGGCTCCTAAAACCCACTTTTAGAGACCTCACAAAGTCAACAGCCACTTAGAATGTACTGGGAACAAGTTACAGGAAAATGTCACCAAAGTGCTTTTCTCAGCCCAAAAATGCTATTTTGAGCCACGATTTTTTAAGGAAAGTGGGTGTCAGTTTTGTCTGAAGGAAGGCATTAGGGCTCATGTATTTTGTGTTGGGCTCCTAAAACCCACTTTTAGAGACCTCACAAAGTCAGCAGCCACTTAGAATGTACTGGGAACAAGTTACAGGAAAATGTCACCAAAGTGATTATCTCAGTCTAAAAATGCTATTTTGACCCAAGATTTTTTTAAGAAAGTGGGTGTCAGTTTTGTCTGAAGGAAGGCATTAGGGCTCATGTATTTTGTGTTGGGCTCCTAAAACCCACTTTTAGAGACCTCACAAAGTCAACAGCCACTTAGAATGTACTGGGAACAAGTTACAGGAAAATGTCACCAAAGTGCTTATCTCAGTCTAAAAATGCTATTTTGACCCAAGATTTTTTTAAGAAAGTGGGAGTCAGTTTTGTCTGAAAGAAGGCATTAGGGCTTATGTATTTTGTGTTGGGCTCCTAAAACCCACTTTTAGAGACCTCACAAAGTCAGCAGCCACTTAGAATGTACTGGGAACAAGTTACAGGAAAATGTCACCAAAGTGCTTTTCTCAGCCCAAAAATGCTATTTTGAGCCACGATTTTTTAAGGAAAGTGGGTGTCAGTTTTGTCTGAAGGAAGGCATTAGGGCTCATGTATTTTGTGTTGGGCTCCTAAAACCCACTTTTAGAGACCTCACAAAGTCAGCAGCCACTTAGAATGTACTGGGAACAAGTTACAGGAAAATGTCACCAAAGTGCTTATCTCAGTCTAATAATGCTATTTTGACCCAAGATTTTTTTAAGAAAGTGGAAGTCAGTTTTGTCTGAAAGAAGGCATTAGGGCTCATGTATTTTGTGTTGGGCTCCTAAAACCCACTTTTAGAGACCTCACAAAGTCAGCAGCCACTTAGAATGTACTGGGAACAAGTTACAGGAAAATGTCACCAAAGTGCTTATCTCAGCCCAAAAATGCTATTTTGAGCCACGATTTTTTAAGGAAAGTGGGTGTCAGTTTTGTCTGAAGGAAGGCATTAGGGCTCATGTATTTTGTGTTGGGCTCCTAAAACCCACTTTTAGAGACCTCACAAAGTCAGCAGCCACTTAGAATGTACTGGGAACAAGTTACAGGAAAATGTCACCAAAGTGCTTATCTCAGCCCAAAAATGTTATTTTGAGCCACGATTTTTTAAGGAAAGTGGGTGTCAGTTTTGTCTGAAGGAAGGCATTAGGGCTCATGTATTTTGTGTTGGGCTCCTAAAACCCACTTTTAGAGACCTCACAAAGTCAGCAGCCACTTAGAATGTACTGGGAACAAGTTACAGGAAAATGTCACCAAAGTGATTATCTCAGTCTAAAAATGCTATTTTGACCCAAGATTTTTTTAAGAAAGTGGGTGTCAGTTTTGTCTGAAGGAAGGCATTAGGGCTCATGTATTTTGTGTTGGGCTCCTAAAACCCACTTTTAGAGACCTCACAAAGTCAACAGCCACTTAGAATGTACTGGGAACAAGTTACAGGAAAATGTCACCAAAGTGCTTATCTCAGTCTAAAAATGCTATTTTGAGCCACGATTTTTTAAGGAAAGTGGGTGTCAGTTTTGTCTGAAGGAAGGCATTAGGGCTCATGTATTTTGTGTTGGGCTCCTAAAACCCACTTTTAGAGACCTCACAAAGTCAGCAGCCACTTAGAATGTACTGGGAACAAGTTACAGGAAAATGTCACCAAAGTGATTATCTCAGTCTAAAAATGCTATTTTGACCCAAGATTTTTTTAAGAAAGTGGGTGTCAGTTTTGTCTGAAGGAAGGCATTAGGGCTCATGTATTTTGTGTTGGGCTCCTAAAACCCACTTTTAGAGACCTCACAAAGTCAACAGCCACTTAGAATGTACTGGGAACAAGTTACAGGAAAATGTCACCAAAGTGCTTTTCTCAGCCCAAAAATGCTATTTTGAGCCACGATTTTTTAAGGAAAGTGGGTGTCAGTTTTGTCTGAAGGAAGGCATTAGGGCTCATGTATTTTGTGTTGGGCTCCTAAAACCCACTTTTAGAGACCTCACAAAGTCAGCAGCCACTTAGAATGTACTGGGAACAAGTTACAGGAAAATGTCACCAAAGTGATTATCTCAGTCTAAAAATGCTATTTTGACCCAAGATTTTTTTAAGAAAGTGGGTGTCAGTTTTGTCTGAAGGAAGGCATTAGGGCTCATGTATTTTGTGTTGGGCTCCTAAAACCCACTTTTAGAGACCTCACAAAGTCAACAGCCACTTAGAATGTACTGGGAACAAGTTACAGGAAAATGTCACCAAAGTGCTTATCTCAGTCTAAAAATGCTATTTTGACCCAAGATTTTTTTAAGAAAGTGGGAGTCAGTTTTGTCTGAAAGAAGGCATTAGGGCTTATGTATTTTGTGTTGGGCTCCTAAAACCCACTTTTAGAGACCTCACAAAGTCAGCAGCCACTTAGAATGTACTGGGAACAAGTTACAGGAAAATGTCACCAAAGTGCTTTTCTCAGCCCAAAAATGCTATTTTGAGCCACGATTTTTTAAGGAAAGTGGGTGTCAGTTTTGTCTGAAGGAAGGCATTAGGGCTCATGTATTTTGTGTTGGGCTCCTAAAACCCACTTTTAGAGACCTCACAAAGTCAGCAGCCACTTAGAATGTACTGGGAACAAGTTACAGGAAAATGTCACCAAAGTGCTTATCTCAGTCTAATAATGCTATTTTGACCCAAGATTTTTTTAAGAAAGTGGAAGTCAGTTTTGTCTGAAAGAAGGCATTAGGGCTCATGTATTTTGTGTTGGGCTCCTAAAACCCACTTTTAGAGACCTCACAAAGTCAGCAGCCACTTAGAATGTACTGGGAACAAGTTACAGGAAAATGTCACCAAAGTGCTTATCTCAGCCCAAAAATGCCATTTTGAGCCACGATTTTTTAAGGAAAGTGGGTGTCAGTTTTGTATGAAGGAAGGCATTGGGGCTCATGTATTTTGTGTTGGGCTCCTAAAACCCACTTTTAGAGACCTCACAAAGTCAGCAGCCACTTAGAATGTACTGGGAACAAGTTACAGGAAAATGTCACCAAAGTGCTTATCTCAGCCCAAAAATGCCATTTTGAGCCACGATTTTTTAAGGAAAGTGGGTGTCAGTTTTGTATGAAGGAAGGCATTGGGGCTCATGTATTTTGTGTTGGGCTCCTAAAACCCACTTTTAGAGACCTCACAAAGTCAGCAGCCACTTAGAATGTACTGGGAACAAGTTACAGGAAAATGTCACCAAAGTGCTTATCTCAGTCTAATAATGCTATTTTGACCCAAGATTTTTTTAAGAAAGTGGAAGTCAGTTTTGTCTGAAAGAAGGCATTAGGGCTCATGTATTTTGTGTTGGGCTCCTAAAACCCACTTTTAGAGACCTCACAAAGTCAGCAGCCACTTAGAATGTACTGGGAACAAGTTACAGGAAAATGTCACCAAAGTGCTTATCTCAGCCCAAAAATGCCATTTTGAGCCACGATTTTTTAAGGAAAGTGGGTGTCAGTTTTGTATGAAGGAAGGCATTGGGGCTCATGTATTTTGTGTTGGGCTCCTAAAACCCACTTTTAGAGACCTCACAAAGTCAGCAGCCACTTAGAATGTACTGGGAACAAGTTACAGGAAAATGTCACCAAAGTGCTTATCTCAGTCTAATAATGCTATTTTGACCCAAGATTTTTTTAAGAAAGTGGAAGTCAGTTTTGTCTGAAAGAAGGCATTAGGGCTCATGTATTTTGTGTTGGGCTCCTAAAACCCACTTTTAGAGACCTCACAAAGTCAGCAGCCACTTAGAATGTACTGGGAACAAGTTACAGGAAAATGTCACCAAAGTGCTTTTCTCAGCCCAAAAATGCTATTTTGAGCCACGATTTTTTAAGGAAAGTGGGTGTCAGTTTTGTCTGAAGGAAGGCATTAGGGCTCATGTATTTTGTGTTGGGCTCCTAAAACCCACTTTTAGAGACCTCACAAAGTCAGCAGCCACTTAGAATGTACTGGGAACAAGTTACAGGAAAATGTCACCAAAGTGATTATCTCAGTCTAAAAATGCTATTTTGACCCAAGATTTTTTTAAGAAAGTGGGTGTCAGTTTTGTCTGAAGGAAGGCATTAGGGCTCATGTATTTTGTGTTGGGCTCCTAAAACCCACTTTTAGAGACCTCACAAAGTCAACAGCCACTTAGAATGTACTGGGAACAAGTTACAGGAAAATGTCACCAAAGTGCTTATCTCAGTCTAAAAATGCTATTTTGACCCAAGATTTTTTTAAGAAAGTGGGAGTCAGTTTTGTCTGAAAGAAGGCATTAGGGCTTATGTATTTTGTGTTGGGCTCCTAAAACCCACTTTTAGAGACCTCACAAAGTCAGCAGCCACTTAGAATGTACTGGGAACAAGTTACAGGAAAATGTCACCAAAGTGCTTTTCTCAGCCCAAAAATGCTATTTTGAGCCACGATTTTTTAAGGAAAGTGGGTGTCAGTTTTGTCTGAAGGAAGGCATTAGGGCTCATGTATTTTGTGTTGGGCTCCTAAAACCCACTTTTAGAGACCTCACAAAGTCAGCAGCCACTTAGAATGTACTGGGAACAAGTTACAGGAAAATGTCACCAAAGTGCTTATCTCAGTCTAATAATGCTATTTTGACCCAAGATTTTTTTAAGAAAGTGGAAGTCAGTTTTGTCTGAAAGAAGGCATTAGGGCTCATGTATTTTGTGTTGGGCTCCTAAAACCCACTTTTAGAGACCTCACAAAGTCAGCAGCCACTTAGAATGTACTGGGAACAAGTTACAGGAAAATGTCACCAAAGTGCTTATCTCAGCCCAAAAATGCCATTTTGAGCCACGATTTTTTAAGGAAAGTGGGTGTCAGTTTTGTATGAAGGAAGGCATTGGGGCTCATGTATTTTGTGTTGGGCTCCTAAAACCCACTTTTAGAGACCTCACAAAGTCAGCAGCCACTTAGAATGTACTGGGAACAAGTTACAGGAAAATGTCACCAAAGTGCTTATCTCAGCCCAAAAATGCCATTTTGAGCCACGATTTTTTAAGGAAAGTGGGTGTCAGTTTTGTATGAAGGAAGGCATTGGGGCTCATGTATTTTGTGTTGGGCTCCTAAAACCCACTTTTAGAGACCTCACAAAGTCAGCAGCCACTTAGAATGTACTGGGAACAAGTTACAGGAAAATGTCACCAAAGTGCTTATCTCAGTCTAATAATGCTATTTTGACCCAAGATTTTTTTAAGAAAGTGGAAGTCAGTTTTGTCTGAAAGAAGGCATTAGGGCTCATGTATTTTGTGTTGGGCTCCTAAAACCCACTTTTAGAGACCTCACAAAGTCAGCAGCCACTTAGAATGTACTGGGAACAAGTTACAGGAAAATGTCACCAAAGTGCTTATCTCAGCCCAAAAATGCCATTTTGAGCCACGATTTTTTAAGGAAAGTGGGTGTCAGTTTTGTATGAAGGAAGGCATTGGGGCTCATGTATTTTGTGTTGGGCTCCTAAAACCCACTTTTAGAGACCTCACAAAGTCAGCAGCCACTTAGAATGTACTGGGAACAAGTTACAGGAAAATGTCACCAAAGTGCTTATCTCAGTCTAATAATGCTATTTTGACCCAAGATTTTTTTAAGAAAGTGGAAGTCAGTTTTGTCTGAAAGAAGGCATTAGGGCTCATGTATTTTGTGTTGGGCTCCTAAAACCCACTTTTAGAGACCTCACAAAGTCAGCAGCCACTTAGAATGTACTGGGAACAAGTTACAGGAAAATGTCACCAAAGTGCTTATCTCAGCCCAAAAATGCCATTTTGAGCCACGATTTTTTAAGGAAAGTGGGTGTCAGTTTTGTATGAAGGAAGGCATTGGGGCTCATGTATTTTGTGTTGGGCTCCTAAAACCCACTTTTAGAGACCTCACAAAGTCAGCAGCCACTTAGAATGTACTGGGAACAAGTTACAGGAAAATGTCACCAAAGTGCTTATCTCAGTCTAATAATGCTATTTTGACCCAAGATTTTTTTAAGAAAGTGGAAGTCAGTTTTGTCTGAAAGAAGGCATTAGGGCTCATGTATTTTGTGTTGGGCTCCTAAAACCCACTTTTAGAGACCTCACAAAGTCAGCAGCCACTTAGAATGTACTGGGAACAAGTTACAGGAAAATGTCACCAAAGTGCTTATCTCAGCCCAAAAATGCTATTTTGAGCCACGATTTTTTAAGGAAAGTGGGTGTCAGTTTTGTCTGAAGGAAGGCATTAGGGCTCATGTATTTTGTGTTGGGCTCCTAAAACCCACTTTTAGAGACCTCACAAAGTCAGCAGCCACTTAGAATGTACTGGGAACAAGTTACAGGAAAATGTCACCAAAGTGCTTATCTCAGCCCAAAAATGTTATTTTGAGCCACGATTTTTTAAGGAAAGTGGGTGTCAGTTTTGTCTGAAGGAAGGCATTAGGGCTCATGTATTTTGTGTTGGGCTCCTAAAACCCACTTTTAGAGACCTCACAAAGTCAGCAGCCACTTAGAATGTACTGGGAACAAGTTACAGGAAAATGTCACCAAAGTGATTATCTCAGTCTAAAAATGCTATTTTGACCCAAGATTTTTTTAAGAAAGTGGGTGTCAGTTTTGTCTGAAGGAAGGCATTAGGGCTCATGTATTTTGTGTTGGGCTCCTAAAACCCACTTTTAGAGACCTCACAAAGTCAACAGCCACTTAGAATGTACTGGGAACAAGTTACAGGAAAATGTCACCAAAGTGCTTATCTCAGTCTAAAAATGCTATTTTGAGCCACGATTTTTTAAGGAAAGTGGGTGTCAGTTTTGTCTGAAGGAAGGCATTAGGGCTCATGTATTTTGTGTTGGGCTCCTAAAACCCACTTTTAGAGACCTCACAAAGTCAGCAGCCACTTAGAATGTACTGGGAACAAGTTACAGGAAAATGTCACCAAAGTGATTATCTCAGTCTAAAAATGCTATTTTGACCCAAGATTTTTTTAAGAAAGTGGGTGTCAGTTTTGTCTGAAGGAAGGCATTAGGGCTCATGTATTTTGTGTTGGGCTCCTAAAACCCACTTTTAGAGACCTCACAAAGTCAACAGCCACTTAGAATGTACTGGGAACAAGTTACAGGAAAATGTCACCAAAGTGCTTTTCTCAGCCCAAAAATGCTATTTTGAGCCACGATTTTTTAAGGAAAGTGGGTGTCAGTTTTGTCTGAAGGAAGGCATTAGGGCTCATGTATTTTGTGTTGGGCTCCTAAAACCCACTTTTAGAGACCTCACAAAGTCAGCAGCCACTTAGAATGTACTGGGAACAAGTTACAGGAAAATGTCACCAAAGTGATTATCTCAGTCTAAAAATGCTATTTTGACCCAAGATTTTTTTAAGAAAGTGGGTGTCAGTTTTGTCTGAAGGAAGGCATTAGGGCTCATGTATTTTGTGTTGGGCTCCTAAAACCCACTTTTAGAGACCTCACAAAGTCAACAGCCACTTAGAATGTACTGGGAACAAGTTACAGGAAAATGTCACCAAAGTGCTTATCTCAGTCTAAAAATGCTATTTTGACCCAAGATTTTTTTAAGAAAGTGGGAGTCAGTTTTGTCTGAAAGAAGGCATTAGGGCTTATGTATTTTGTGTTGGGCTCCTAAAACCCACTTTTAGAGACCTCACAAAGTCAGCAGCCACTTAGAATGTACTGGGAACAAGTTACAGGAAAATGTCACCAAAGTGCTTTTCTCAGCCCAAAAATGCTATTTTGAGCCACGATTTTTTAAGGAAAGTGGGTGTCAGTTTTGTCTGAAGGAAGGCATTAGGGCTCATGTATTTTGTGTTGGGCTCCTAAAACCCACTTTTAGAGACCTCACAAAGTCAGCAGCCACTTAGAATGTACTGGGAACAAGTTACAGGAAAATGTCACCAAAGTGATTATCTCAGTCTAAAAATGCTATTTTGACCCAAGATTTTTTTAAGAAAGTGGGTGTCAGTTTTGTCTGAAGGAAGGCATTAGGGCTCATGTATTTTGTGTTGGGCTCCTAAAACCCACTTTTAGAGACCTCACAAAGTCAGCAGCCACTTAGAATGTACTGGGAACAAGTTACAGGAAAATGTCACCAAAGTGCTTATCTCAGCCCAAAAATGCCATTTTGAGCCACGATTTTTTAAGGAAAGTGGGTGTCAGTTTTGTATGAAGGAAGGCATTGGGGCTCATGTATTTTGTGTTGGGCTCCTAAAACCCACTTTTAGAGACCTCACAAAGTCAGCAGCCACTTAGAATGTACTGGGAACAAGTTACAGGAAAATGTCACCAAAGTGCTTATCTCAGTCTAATAATGCTATTTTGACCCAAGATTTTTTTAAGAAAGTGGAAGTCAGTTTTGTCTGAAAGAAGGCATTAGGGCTCATGTATTTTGTGTTGGGCTCCTAAAACCCACTTTTAGAGACCTCACAAAGTCAGCAGCCACTTAGAATGTACTGGGAACAAGTTACAGGAAAATGTCACCAAAGTGCTTATCTCAGCCCAAAAATGCCATTTTGAGCCACGATTTTTTAAGGAAAGTGGGTGTCAGTTTTGTATGAAGGAAGGCATTGGGGCTCATGTATTTTGTGTTGGGCTCCTAAAACCCACTTTTAGAGACCTCACAAAGTCAGCAGCCACTTAGAATGTACTGGGAACAAGTTACAGGAAAATGTCACCAAAGTGCTTATCTCAGTCTAATAATGCTATTTTGACCCAAGATTTTTTTAAGAAAGTGGAAGTCAGTTTTGTCTGAAAGAAGGCATTAGGGCTCATGTATTTTGTGTTGGGCTCCTAAAACCCACTTTTAGAGACCTCACAAAGTCAGCAGCCACTTAGAATGTACTGGGAACAAGTTACAGGAAAATGTCACCAAAGTGCTTATCTCAGCCCAAAAATGCTATTTTGAGCCACGATTTTTTAAGGAAAGTGGGTGTCAGTTTTGTCTGAAGGAAGGCATTAGGGCTCATGTATTTTGTGTTGGGCTCCTAAAACCCACTTTTAGAGACCTCACAAAGTCAGCAGCCACTTAGAATGTACTGGGAACAAGTTACAGGAAAATGTCACCAAAGTGCTTATCTCAGCCCAAAAATGTTATTTTGAGCCACGATTTTTTAAGGAAAGTGGGTGTCAGTTTTGTCTGAAGGAAGGCATTAGGGCTCATGTATTTTGTGTTGGGCTCCTAAAACCCACTTTTAGAGACCTCACAAAGTCAGCAGCCACTTAGAATGTACTGGGAACAAGTTACAGGAAAATGTCACCAAAGTGATTATCTCAGTCTAAAAATGCTATTTTGACCCAAGATTTTTTTAAGAAAGTGGGTGTCAGTTTTGTCTGAAGGAAGGCATTAGGGCTCATGTATTTTGTGTTGGGCTCCTAAAACCCACTTTTAGAGACCTCACAAAGTCAACAGCCACTTAGAATGTACTGGGAACAAGTTACAGGAAAATGTCACCAAAGTGCTTATCTCAGTCTAAAAATGCTATTTTGAGCCACGATTTTTTAAGGAAAGTGGGTGTCAGTTTTGTCTGAAGGAAGGCATTAGGGCTCATGTATTTTGTGTTGGGCTCCTAAAACCCACTTTTAGAGACCTCACAAAGTCAGCAGCCACTTAGAATGTACTGGGAACAAGTTACAGGAAAATGTCACCAAAGTGATTATCTCAGTCTAAAAATGCTATTTTGACCCAAGATTTTTTTAAGAAAGTGGGTGTCAGTTTTGTCTGAAGGAAGGCATTAGGGCTCATGTATTTTGTGTTGGGCTCCTAAAACCCACTTTTAGAGACCTCACAAAGTCAACAGCCACTTAGAATGTACTGGGAACAAGTTACAGGAAAATGTCACCAAAGTGCTTTTCTCAGCCCAAAAATGCTATTTTGAGCCACGATTTTTTAAGGAAAGTGGGTGTCAGTTTTGTCTGAAGGAAGGCATTAGGGCTCATGTATTTTGTGTTGGGCTCCTAAAACCCACTTTTAGAGACCTCACAAAGTCAGCAGCCACTTAGAATGTACTGGGAACAAGTTACAGGAAAATGTCACCAAAGTGATTATCTCAGTCTAAAAATGCTATTTTGACCCAAGATTTTTTTAAGAAAGTGGGTGTCAGTTTTGTCTGAAGGAAGGCATTAGGGCTCATGTATTTTGTGTTGGGCTCCTAAAACCCACTTTTAGAGACCTCACAAAGTCAACAGCCACTTAGAATGTACTGGGAACAAGTTACAGGAAAATGTCACCAAAGTGCTTATCTCAGTCTAAAAATGCTATTTTGACCCAAGATTTTTTTAAGAAAGTGGGAGTCAGTTTTGTCTGAAAGAAGGCATTAGGGCTTATGTATTTTGTGTTGGGCTCCTAAAACCCACTTTTAGAGACCTCACAAAGTCAGCAGCCACTTAGAATGTACTGGGAACAAGTTACAGGAAAATGTCACCAAAGTGCTTTTCTCAGCCCAAAAATGCTATTTTGAGCCACGATTTTTTAAGGAAAGTGGGTGTCAGTTTTGTCTGAAGGAAGGCATTAGGGCTCATGTATTTTGTGTTGGGCTCCTAAAACCCACTTTTAGAGACCTCACAAAGTCAGCAGCCACTTAGAATGTACTGGGAACAAGTTACAGGAAAATGTCACCAAAGTGATTATCTCAGTCTAAAAATGCTATTTTGACCCAAGATTTTTTTAAGAAAGTGGGTGTCAGTTTTGTCTGAAGGAAGGCATTAGGGCTCATGTATTTTGTGTTGGGCTCCTAAAACCCACTTTTAGAGACCTCACAAAGTCAACAGCCACTTAGAATGTACTGGGAACAAGTTACAGGAAAATGTCACCAAAGTGCTTTTCTCAGCCCAAAAATGCTATTTTGAGCCACGATTTTTTAAGGAAAGTGGGTGTCAGTTTTGTCTGAAGGAAGGCATTAGGGCTCATGTATTTTGTGTTGGGCTCCTAAAACCCACTTTTAGAGACCTCACAAAGTCAGCAGCCACTTAGAATGTACTGGGAACAAGTTACAGGAAAATGTCACCAAAGTGATTATCTCAGTCTAAAAATGCTATTTTGACCCAAGATTTTTTTAAGAAAGTGGGTGTCAGTTTTGTCTGAAGGAAGGCATTAGGGCTCATGTATTTTGTGTTGGGCTCCTAAAACCCACTTTTAGAGACCTCACAAAGTCAACAGCCACTTAGAATGTACTGGGAACAAGTTACAGGAAAATGTCACCAAAGTGCTTATCTCAGTCTAAAAATGCTATTTTGACCCAAGATTTTTTTAAGAAAGTGGGAGTCAGTTTTGTCTGAAAGAAGGCATTAGGGCTTATGTATTTTGTGTTGGGCTCCTAAAACCCACTTTTAGAGACCTCACAAAGTCAGCAGCCACTTAGAATGTACTGGGAACAAGTTACAGGAAAATGTCACCAAAGTGCTTTTCTCAGCCCAAAAATGCTATTTTGAGCCACGATTTTTTAAGGAAAGTGGGTGTCAGTTTTGTCTGAAGGAAGGCATTAGGGCTCATGTATTTTGTGTTGGGCTCCTAAAACCCACTTTTAGAGACCTCACAAAGTCAGCAGCCACTTAGAATGTACTGGGAACAAGTTACAGGAAAATGTCACCAAAGTGCTTATCTCAGTCTAATAATGCTATTTTGACCCAAGATTTTTTTAAGAAAGTGGAAGTCAGTTTTGTCTGAAAGAAGGCATTAGGGCTCATGTATTTTGTGTTGGGCTCCTAAAACCCACTTTTAGAGACCTCACAAAGTCAGCAGCCACTTAGAATGTACTGGGAACAAGTTACAGGAAAATGTCACCAAAGTGCTTATCTCAGCCCAAAAATGCCATTTTGAGCCACGATTTTTTAAGGAAAGTGGGTGTCAGTTTTGTATGAAGGAAGGCATTGGGGCTCATGTATTTTGTGTTGGGCTCCTAAAACCCACTTTTAGAGACCTCACAAAGTCAGCAGCCACTTAGAATGTACTGGGAACAAGTTACAGGAAAATGTCACCAAAGTGCTTATCTCAGCCCAAAAATGCCATTTTGAGCCACGATTTTTTAAGGAAAGTGGGTGTCAGTTTTGTATGAAGGAAGGCATTGGGGCTCATGTATTTTGTGTTGGGCTCCTAAAACCCACTTTTAGAGACCTCACAAAGTCAGCAGCCACTTAGAATGTACTGGGAACAAGTTACAGGAAAATGTCACCAAAGTGCTTATCTCAGCCCAAAAATGCTATTTTGAACCACGATTTTTTAAAGAAAGTGGGTGTCAGTTCTGTCTGAAGGAAGGCATTAGGGCTCATGTATTTTGTGTTGGGCTCCTAAAACCCACTTTTAGAGACCTCACAAAGTCAGCAGCCACTTAGAATGTACTGGGAACAAGTTACAGGAAAATGTCACCAAAGTGCTTATCTCAGCCCAAAAATGCCATTTTGAGCCACGATTTTTTAAGGAAAGTGGGTGTCAGTTTTGTATGAAGGAAGGCATTGGGGCTCATGTATTTTGTGTTGGGCTCCTAAAACCCACTTTTAGAGACCTCACAAAGTCAGCAGCCACTTAGAATGTACTGGGAACAAGTTACAGGAAAATGTCACCAAAGTGCTTATCTCAGTCTAATAATGCTATTTTGACCCAAGATTTTTTTAAGAAAGTGGAAGTCAGTTTTGTCTGAAAGAAGGCATTAGGGCTCATGTATTTTGTGTTGGGCTCCTAAAACCCACTTTTAGAGACCTCACAAAGTCAGCAGCCACTTAGAATGTACTGGGAACAAGTTACAGGAAAATGTCACCAAAGTGCTTATCTCAGCCCAAAAATGCCATTTTGAGCCACGATTTTTTAAGGAAAGTGGGTGTCAGTTTTGTATGAAGGAAGGCATTGGGGCTCATGTATTTTGTGTTGGGCTCCTAAAACCCACTTTTAGAGACCTCACAAAGTCAGCAGCCACTTAGAATGTACTGGGAACAAGTTACAGGAAAATGTCACCAAAGTGCTTATCTCAGTCTAATAATGCTATTTTGACCCAAGATTTTTTTAAGAAAGTGGAAGTCAGTTTTGTCTGAAAGAAGGCATTAGGGCTCATGTATTTTGTGTTGGGCTCCTAAAACCCACTTTTAGAGACCTCACAAAGTCAGCAGCCACTTAGAATGTACTGGGAACAAGTTACAGGAAAATGTCACCAAAGTGCTTATCTCAGCCCAAAAATGCCATTTTGAGCCACGATTTTTTAAGGAAAGTGGGTGTCAGTTTTGTATGAAGGAAGGCATTGGGGCTCATGTATTTTGTGTTGGGCTCCTAAAACCCACTTTTAGAGACCTCACAAAGTCAGCAGCCACTTAGAATGTACTGGGAACAAGTTACAGGAAAATGTCACCAAAGTGCTTATCTCAGTCTAATAATGCTATTTTGACCCAAGATTTTTTTAAGAAAGTGGAAGTCAGTTTTGTCTGAAAGAAGGCATTAGGGCTCATGTATTTTGTGTTGGGCTCCTAAAACCCACTTTTAGAGACCTCACAAAGTCAGCAGCCACTTAGAATGTACTGGGAACAAGTTACAGGAAAATGTCACCAAAGTGCTTATCTCAGCCCAAAAATGCCATTTTGAGCCACGATTTTTTAAGGAAAGTGGGTGTCAGTTTTGTATGAAGGAAGGCATTGGGGCTCATGTATTTTGTGTTGGGCTCCTAAAACCCACTTTTAGAGACCTCACAAAGTCAGCAGCCACTTAGAATGTACTGGGAACAAGTTACAGGAAAATGTCACCAAAGTGCTTATCTCAGTCTAATAATGCTATTTTGACCCAAGATTTTTTTAAGAAAGTGGAAGTCAGTTTTGTCTGAAAGAAGGCATTAGGGCTCATGTATTTTGTGTTGGGCTCCTAAAACCCACTTTTAGAGACCTCACAAAGTCAGCAGCCACTTAGAATGTACTGGGAACAAGTTACAGGAAAATGTCACCAAAGTGCTTATCTCAGCCCAAAAATGCTATTTTGAGCCACGATTTTTTAAGGAAAGTGGGTGTCAGTTTTGTCTGAAGGAAGGCATTAGGGCTCATGTATTTTGTGTTGGGCTCCTAAAACCCACTTTTAGAGACCTCACAAAGTCAACAGCCACTTAGAATGTACTGGGAACAAGTTACAGGAAAATGTCACCAAAGTGCTTATCTCAGTCTAAAAATGCTATTTTGACCCAAGATTTTTTTAAGAAAGTGGGAGTCAGTTTTGTCTGAAAGAAGGCATTAGGGCTTATGTATTTTGTGTTGGGCTCCTAAAACCCACTTTTAGAGACCTCACAAAGTCAGCAGCCACTTAGAATGTACTGGGAACAAGTTACAGGAAAATGTCACCAAAGTGCTTATCTCAGCCCAAAAATGCTATTTTGAGCCACGATTTTTTAAGGAAAGTGGGTGTCAGTTTTGTCTGAAGGAAGGCATTAGGGCTCATGTATTTTGTGTTGGGCTCCTAAAACCCACTTTTAGAGACCTCACAAAGTCAGCAGCCACTTAGAATGTACTGGGAACAAGTTACAGGAAAATGTCACCAAAGTGCTTATCTCAGCCCAAAAATGTTATTTTGAGCCACAATTTTTTAAGGAAAGTGGGTGTCAGTTTTGTCTGAAGGAAGGCATTAGGGCTCATGTATTTTGTGTTGGGCTCCTAAAACCCACTTTTAGAGACCTCACAAAGTCAGCAGCCACTTAGAATGTACTGGGAACAAGTTACAGGAAAATGTCACCAAAGTGATTATCTCAGTCTAAAAATGCTATTTTGACCCAAGATTTTTTTAAGAAAGTGGGTGTCAGTTTTGTCTGAAGGAAGGCATTAGGGCTCATGTATTTTGTGTTGGGCTCCTAAAACCCACTTTTAGAGACCTCACAAAGTCAACAGCCACTTAGAATGTACTGGGAACAAGTTACAGGAAAATGTCACCAAAGTGCTTATCTCAGTCTAAAAATGCTATTTTGAGCCACGATTTTTTAAGGAAAGTGGGTGTCAGTTTTGTCTGAAGGAAGGCATTAGGGCTCATGTATTTTGTGTTGGGCTCCTAAAACCCACTTTTAGAGACCTCACAAAGTCAGCAGCCACTTAGAATGTACTGGGAACAAGTTACAGGAAAATGTCACCAAAGTGATTATCTCAGTCTAAAAATGCTATTTTGACCCAAGATTTTTTTAAGAAAGTGGGTGTCAGTTTTGTCTGAAGGAAGGCATTAGGGCTCATGTATTTTGTGTTGGGCTCCTAAAACCCACTTTTAGAGACCTCACAAAGTCAACAGCCACTTAGAATGTACTGGGAACAAGTTACAGGAAAATGTCACCAAAGTGCTTTTCTCAGCCCAAAAATGCTATTTTGAGCCACGATTTTTTAAGGAAAGTGGGTGTCAGTTTTGTCTGAAGGAAGGCATTAGGGCTCATGTATTTTGTGTTGGGCTCCTAAAACCCACTTTTAGAGACCTCACAAAGTCAGCAGCCACTTAGAATGTACTGGGAACAAGTTACAGGAAAATGTCACCAAAGTGATTATCTCAGTCTAAAAATGCTATTTTGACCCAAGATTTTTTTAAGAAAGTGGGTGTCAGTTTTGTCTGAAGGAAGGCATTAGGGCTCATGTATTTTGTGTTGGGCTCCTAAAACCCACTTTTAGAGACCTCACAAAGTCAACAGCCACTTAGAATGTACTGGGAACAAGTTACAGGAAAATGTCACCAAAGTGCTTATCTCAGTCTAAAAATGCTATTTTGACCCAAGATTTTTTTAAGAAAGTGGGAGTCAGTTTTGTCTGAAAGAAGGCATTAGGGCTTATGTATTTTGTGTTGGGCTCCTAAAACCCACTTTTAGAGACCTCACAAAGTCAGCAGCCACTTAGAATGTACTGGGAACAAGTTACAGGAAAATGTCACCAAAGTGCTTTTCTCAGCCCAAAAATGCTATTTTGAGCCACGATTTTTTAAGGAAAGTGGGTGTCAGTTTTGTCTGAAGGAAGGCATTAGGGCTCATGTATTTTGTGTTGGGCTCCTAAAACCCACTTTTAGAGACCTCACAAAGTCAGCAGCCACTTAGAATGTACTGGGAACAAGTTACAGGAAAATGTCACCAAAGTGCTTATCTCAGTCTAATAATGCTATTTTGACCCAAGATTTTTTTAAGAAAGTGGAAGTCAGTTTTGTCTGAAAGAAGGCATTAGGGCTCATGTATTTTGTGTTGGGCTCCTAAAACCCACTTTTAGAGACCTCACAAAGTCAGCAGCCACTTAGAATGTACTGGGAACAAGTTACAGGAAAATGTCACCAAAGTGCTTATCTCAGCCCAAAAATGCCATTTTGAGCCACGATTTTTTAAGGAAAGTGGGTGTCAGTTTTGTATGAAGGAAGGCATTGGGGCTCATGTATTTTGTGTTGGGCTCCTAAAACCCACTTTTAGAGACCTCACAAAGTCAGCAGCCACTTAGAATGTACTGGGAACAAGTTACAGGAAAATGTCACCAAAGTGCTTTTCTCAGCCCAAAAATGCTATTTTGAGCCACGATTTTTTAAGGAAAGTGGGTGTCAGTTTTGTCTGAAGGAAGGCATTAGGGCTCATGTATTTTGTGTTGGGCTCCTAAAACCCACTTTTAGAGACCTCACAAAGTCAGCAGCCACTTAGAATGTACTGGGAACAAGTTACAGGAAAATGTCACCAAAGTGATTATCTCAGTCTAAAAATGCTATTTTGACCCAAGATTTTTTTAAGAAAGTGGGTGTCAGTTTTGTCTGAAGGAAGGCATTAGGGCTCATGTATTTTGTGTTGGGCTCCTAAAACCCACTTTTAGAGACCTCACAAAGTCAACAGCCACTTAGAATGTACTGGGAACAAGTTACAGGAAAATGTCACCAAAGTGCTTATCTCAGTCTAAAAATGCTATTTTGACCCAAGATTTTTTTAAGAAAGTGGGAGTCAGTTTTGTCTGAAAGAAGGCATTAGGGCTTATGTATTTTGTGTTGGGCTCCTAAAACCCACTTTTAGAGACCTCACAAAGTCAGCAGCCACTTAGAATGTACTGGGAACAAGTTACAGGAAAATGTCACCAAAGTGCTTTTCTCAGCCCAAAAATGCTATTTTGAGCCACGATTTTTTAAGGAAAGTGGGTGTCAGTTTTGTCTGAAGGAAGGCATTAGGGCTCATGTATTTTGTGTTGGGCTCCTAAAACCCACTTTTAGAGACCTCACAAAGTCAGCAGCCACTTAGAATGTACTGGGAACAAGTTACAGGAAAATGTCACCAAAGTGCTTATCTCAGTCTAATAATGCTATTTTGACCCAAGATTTTTTTAAGAAAGTGGAAGTCAGTTTTGTCTGAAAGAAGGCATTAGGGCTCATGTATTTTGTGTTGGGCTCCTAAAACCCACTTTTAGAGACCTCACAAAGTCAGCAGCCACTTAGAATGTACTGGGAACAAGTTACAGGAAAATGTCACCAAAGTGCTTATCTCAGCCCAAAAATGCCATTTTGAGCCACGATTTTTTAAGGAAAGTGGGTGTCAGTTTTGTATGAAGGAAGGCATTGGGGCTCATGTATTTTGTGTTGGGCTCCTAAAACCCACTTTTAGAGACCTCACAAAGTCAGCAGCCACTTAGAATGTACTGGGAACAAGTTACAGGAAAATGTCACCAAAGTGCTTATCTCAGCCCAAAAATGCCATTTTGAGCCACGATTTTTTAAGGAAAGTGGGTGTCAGTTTTGTATGAAGGAAGGCATTGGGGCTCATGTATTTTGTGTTGGGCTCCTAAAACCCACTTTTAGAGACCTCACAAAGTCAGCAGCCACTTAGAATGTACTGGGAACAAGTTACAGGAAAATGTCACCAAAGTGCTTATCTCAGTCTAATAATGCTATTTTGACCCAAGATTTTTTTAAGAAAGTGGAAGTCAGTTTTGTCTGAAAGAAGGCATTAGGGCTCATGTATTTTGTGTTGGGCTCCTAAAACCCACTTTTAGAGACCTCACAAAGTCAGCAGCCACTTAGAATGTACTGGGAACAAGTTACAGGAAAATGTCACCAAAGTGCTTATCTCAGCCCAAAAATGCCATTTTGAGCCACGATTTTTTAAGGAAAGTGGGTGTCAGTTTTGTATGAAGGAAGGCATTGGGGCTCATGTATTTTGTGTTGGGCTCCTAAAACCCACTTTTAGAGACCTCACAAAGTCAGCAGCCACTTAGAATGTACTGGGAACAAGTTACAGGAAAATGTCACCAAAGTGCTTATCTCAGCCCAAAAATGCCATTTTGAGCCACGATTTTTTAAGGAAAGTGGGTGTCAGTTTTGTATGAAGGAAGGCATTGGGGCTCATGTATTTTGTGTTGGGCTCCTAAAACCCACTTTTAGAGACCTCACAAAGTCAGCAGCCACTTAGAATGTACTGGGAACAAGTTACAGGAAAATGTCACCAAAGTGCTTATCTCAGTCTAATAATGCTATTTTGACCCAAGATTTTTTTAAGAAAGTGGAAGTCAGTTTTGTCTGAAAGAAGGCATTAGGGCTCATGTATTTTGTGTTGGGCTCCTAAAACCCACTTTTAGAGACCTCACAAAGTCAACAGCCACTTAGAATGTACTGGGAACAAGTTACAGGAAAATGTCACCAAAGTGCTTATCTCAGTCTAAAAATGCTATTTTGACCCAAGATTTTTTTAAGAAAGTGGGAGTCAGTTTTGTCTGAAAGAAGGCATTAGGGCTTATGTATTTTGTGTTGGGCTCCTAAAACCCACTTTTAGAGACCTCACAAAGTCAGCAGCCACTTAGAATGTACTGGGAACAAGTTACAGGAAAATGTCACCAAAGTGCTTATCTCAGCCCAAAAATGCTATTTTGAGCCACGATTTTTTAAGGAAAGTGGGTGTCAGTTTTGTCTGAAGGAAGGCATTAGGGCTCATGTATTTTGTGTTGGGCTCCTAAAACCCACTTTTAGAGACCTCACAAAGTCAGCAGCCACTTAGAATGTACTGGGAACAAGTTACAGGAAAATGTCACCAAAGTGCTTATCTCAGCCCAAAAATGTTATTTTGAGCCACAATTTTTTAAGGAAAGTGGGTGTCAGTTTTGTCTGAAGGAAGGCATTAGGGCTCATGTATTTTGTGTTGGGCTCCTAAAACCCACTTTTAGAGACCTCACAAAGTCAGCAGCCACTTAGAATGTACTGGGAACAAGTTACAGGAAAATGTCACCAAAGTGATTATCTCAGTCTAAAAATGCTATTTTGACCCAAGATTTTTTTAAGAAAGTGGGTGTCAGTTTTGTCTGAAGGAAGGCATTAGGGCTCATGTATTTTGTGTTGGGCTCCTAAAACCCACTTTTAGAGACCTCACAAAGTCAACAGCCACTTAGAATGTACTGGGAACAAGTTACAGGAAAATGTCACCAAAGTGCTTATCTCAGTCTAAAAATGCTATTTTGAGCCACGATTTTTTAAGGAAAGTGGGTGTCAGTTTTGTCTGAAGGAAGGCATTAGGGCTCATGTATTTTGTGTTGGGCTCCTAAAACCCACTTTTAGAGACCTCACAAAGTCAGCAGCCACTTAGAATGTACTGGGAACAAGTTACAGGAAAATGTCACCAAAGTGATTATCTCAGTCTAAAAATGCTATTTTGACCCAAGATTTTTTTAAGAAAGTGGGTGTCAGTTTTGTCTGAAGGAAGGCATTAGGGCTCATGTATTTTGTGTTGGGCTCCTAAAACCCACTTTTAGAGACCTCACAAAGTCAACAGCCACTTAGAATGTACTGGGAACAAGTTACAGGAAAATGTCACCAAAGTGCTTTTCTCAGCCCAAAAATGCTATTTTGAGCCACGATTTTTTAAGGAAAGTGGGTGTCAGTTTTGTCTGAAGGAAGGCATTAGGGCTCATGTATTTTGTGTTGGGCTCCTAAAACCCACTTTTAGAGACCTCACAAAGTCAGCAGCCACTTAGAATGTACTGGGAACAAGTTACAGGAAAATGTCACCAAAGTGATTATCTCAGTCTAAAAATGCTATTTTGACCCAAGATTTTTTTAAGAAAGTGGGTGTCAGTTTTGTCTGAAGGAAGGCATTAGGGCTCATGTATTTTGTGTTGGGCTCCTAAAACCCACTTTTAGAGACCTCACAAAGTCAACAGCCACTTAGAATGTACTGGGAACAAGTTACAGGAAAATGTCACCAAAGTGCTTATCTCAGTCTAAAAATGCTATTTTGACCCAAGATTTTTTTAAGAAAGTGGGAGTCAGTTTTGTCTGAAAGAAGGCATTAGGGCTTATGTATTTTGTGTTGGGCTCCTAAAACCCACTTTTAGAGACCTCACAAAGTCAGCAGCCACTTAGAATGTACTGGGAACAAGTTACAGGAAAATGTCACCAAAGTGCTTTTCTCAGCCCAAAAATGCTATTTTGAGCCACGATTTTTTAAGGAAAGTGGGTGTCAGTTTTGTCTGAAGGAAGGCATTAGGGCTCATGTATTTTGTGTTGGGCTCCTAAAACCCACTTTTAGAGACCTCACAAAGTCAGCAGCCACTTAGAATGTACTGGGAACAAGTTACAGGAAAATGTCACCAAAGTGCTTATCTCAGTCTAATAATGCTATTTTGACCCAAGATTTTTTTAAGAAAGTGGAAGTCAGTTTTGTCTGAAAGAAGGCATTAGGGCTCATGTATTTTGTGTTGGGCTCCTAAAACCCACTTTTAGAGACCTCACAAAGTCAGCAGCCACTTAGAATGTACTGGGAACAAGTTACAGGAAAATGTCACCAAAGTGCTTATCTCAGCCCAAAAATGCCATTTTGAGCCACGATTTTTTAAGGAAAGTGGGTGTCAGTTTTGTATGAAGGAAGGCATTGGGGCTCATGTATTTTGTGTTGGGCTCCTAAAACCCACTTTTAGAGACCTCACAAAGTCAGCAGCCACTTAGAATGTACTGGGAACAAGTTACAGGAAAATGTCACCAAAGTGCTTTTCTCAGCCCAAAAATGCTATTTTGAGCCACGATTTTTTAAGGAAAGTGGGTGTCAGTTTTGTCTGAAGGAAGGCATTAGGGCTCATGTATTTTGTGTTGGGCTCCTAAAACCCACTTTTAGAGACCTCACAAAGTCAGCAGCCACTTAGAATGTACTGGGAACAAGTTACAGGAAAATGTCACCAAAGTGATTATCTCAGTCTAAAAATGCTATTTTGACCCAAGATTTTTTTAAGAAAGTGGGTGTCAGTTTTGTCTGAAGGAAGGCATTAGGGCTCATGTATTTTGTGTTGGGCTCCTAAAACCCACTTTTAGAGACCTCACAAAGTCAACAGCCACTTAGAATGTACTGGGAACAAGTTACAGGAAAATGTCACCAAAGTGCTTATCTCAGTCTAAAAATGCTATTTTGACCCAAGATTTTTTTAAGAAAGTGGGAGTCAGTTTTGTCTGAAAGAAGGCATTAGGGCTTATGTATTTTGTGTTGGGCTCCTAAAACCCACTTTTAGAGACCTCACAAAGTCAGCAGCCACTTAGAATGTACTGGGAACAAGTTACAGGAAAATGTCACCAAAGTGCTTTTCTCAGCCCAAAAATGCTATTTTGAGCCACGATTTTTTAAGGAAAGTGGGTGTCAGTTTTGTCTGAAGGAAGGCATTAGGGCTCATGTATTTTGTGTTGGGCTCCTAAAACCCACTTTTAGAGACCTCACAAAGTCAGCAGCCACTTAGAATGTACTGGGAACAAGTTACAGGAAAATGTCACCAAAGTGCTTATCTCAGTCTAATAATGCTATTTTGACCCAAGATTTTTTTAAGAAAGTGGAAGTCAGTTTTGTCTGAAAGAAGGCATTAGGGCTCATGTATTTTGTGTTGGGCTCCTAAAACCCACTTTTAGAGACCTCACAAAGTCAGCAGCCACTTAGAATGTACTGGGAACAAGTTACAGGAAAATGTCACCAAAGTGCTTATCTCAGCCCAAAAATGCCATTTTGAGCCACGATTTTTTAAGGAAAGTGGGTGTCAGTTTTGTATGAAGGAAGGCATTGGGGCTCATGTATTTTGTGTTGGGCTCCTAAAACCCACTTTTAGAGACCTCACAAAGTCAGCAGCCACTTAGAATGTACTGGGAACAAGTTACAGGAAAATGTCACCAAAGTGCTTATCTCAGCCCAAAAATGCCATTTTGAGCCACGATTTTTTAAGGAAAGTGGGTGTCAGTTTTGTATGAAGGAAGGCATTGGGGCTCATGTATTTTGTGTTGGGCTCCTAAAACCCACTTTTAGAGACCTCACAAAGTCAGCAGCCACTTAGAATGTACTGGGAACAAGTTACAGGAAAATGTCACCAAAGTGCTTATCTCAGTCTAATAATGCTATTTTGACCCAAGATTTTTTTAAGAAAGTGGAAGTCAGTTTTGTCTGAAAGAAGGCATTAGGGCTCATGTATTTTGTGTTGGGCTCCTAAAACCCACTTTTAGAGACCTCACAAAGTCAGCAGCCACTTAGAATGTACTGGGAACAAGTTACAGGAAAATGTCACCAAAGTGCTTATCTCAGCCCAAAAATGCCATTTTGAGCCACGATTTTTTAAGGAAAGTGGGTGTCAGTTTTGTATGAAGGAAGGCATTGGGGCTCATGTATTTTGTGTTGGGCTCCTAAAACCCACTTTTAGAGACCTCACAAAGTCAGCAGCCACTTAGAATGTACTGGGAACAAGTTACAGGAAAATGTCACCAAAGTGCTTATCTCAGCCCAAAAATGCCATTTTGAGCCACGATTTTTTAAGGAAAGTGGGTGTCAGTTTTGTATGAAGGAAGGCATTGGGGCTCATGTATTTTGTGTTGGGCTCCTAAAACCCACTTTTAGAGACCTCACAAAGTCAGCAGCCACTTAGAATGTACTGGGAACAAGTTACAGGAAAATGTCACCAAAGTGCTTATCTCAGTCTAATAATGCTATTTTGACCCAAGATTTTTTTAAGAAAGTGGAAGTCAGTTTTGTCTGAAAGAAGGCATTAGGGCTCATGTATTTTGTGTTGGGCTCCTAAAACCCACTTTTAGAGACCTCACAAAGTCAGCAGCCACTTAGAATGTACTGGGAACAAGTTACAGGAAAATGTCACCAAAGTGCTTATCTCAGCCCAAAAATGCCATTTTGAGCCACGATTTTTTAAGGAAAGTGGGTGTCAGTTTTGTATGAAGGAAGGCATTGGGGCTCATGTATTTTGTGTTGGGCTCCTAAAACCCACTTTTAGAGACCTCACAAAGTCAGCAGCCACTTAGAATGTACTGGGAACAAGTTACAGGAAAATGTCACCAAAGTGCTTATCTCAGCCCAAAAATGCTATTTTGAGCCACGATTTTTTAAGGAAAGTGGGTGTCAGTTTTGTCTGAAGGAAGGCATTAGGGCTCATGTATTTTGTGTTGGGCTCCTAAAACCCACTTTTAGAGACCTCACAAAGTCAACAGCCACTTAGAATGTACTGGGAACAAGTTACAGGAAAATGTCACCAAAGTGCTTATCTCAGTCTAAAAATGCTATTTTGACCCAAGATTTTTTTAAGAAAGTGGGAGTCAGTTTTGTCTGAAAGAAGGCATTAGGGCTTATGTATTTTGTGTTGGGCTCCTAAAACCCACTTTTAGAGACCTCACAAAGTCAGCAGCCACTTAGAATGTACTGGGAACAAGTTACAGGAAAATGTCACCAAAGTGCTTATCTCAGCCCAAAAATGCTATTTTGAGCCACGATTTTTTAAGGAAAGTGGGTGTCAGTTTTGTCTGAAGGAAGGCATTAGGGCTCATGTATTTTGTGTTGGGCTCCTAAAACCCACTTTTAGAGACCTCACAAAGTCAGCAGCCACTTAGAATGTACTGGGAACAAGTTACAGGAAAATGTCACCAAAGTGCTTATCTCAGCCCAAAAATGTTATTTTGAGCCACGATTTTTTAAGGAAAGTGGGTGTCAGTTTTGTCTGAAGGAAGGCATTAGGGCTCATGTATTTTGTGTTGGGCTCCTAAAACCCACTTTTAGAGACCTCACAAAGTCAGCAGCCACTTAGAATGTACTGGGAACAAGTTACAGGAAAATGTCACCAAAGTGATTATCTCAGTCTAAAAATGCTATTTTGACCCAAGATTTTTTTAAGAAAGTGGGTGTCAGTTTTGTCTGAAGGAAGGCATTAGGGCTCATGTATTTTGTGTTGGGCTCCTAAAACCCACTTTTAGAGACCTCACAAAGTCAACAGCCACTTAGAATGTACTGGGAACAAGTTACAGGAAAATGTCACCAAAGTGCTTATCTCAGTCTAAAAATGCTATTTTGAGCCACGATTTTTTAAGGAAAGTGGGTGTCAGTTTTGTCTGAAGGAAGGCATTAGGGCTCATGTATTTTGTGTTGGGCTCCTAAAACCCACTTTTAGAGACCTCACAAAGTCAGCAGCCACTTAGAATGTACTGGGAACAAGTTACAGGAAAATGTCACCAAAGTGATTATCTCAGTCTAAAAATGCTATTTTGACCCAAGATTTTTTTAAGAAAGTGGGTGTCAGTTTTGTCTGAAGGAAGGCATTAGGGCTCATGTATTTTGTGTTGGGCTCCTAAAACCCACTTTTAGAGACCTCACAAAGTCAACAGCCACTTAGAATGTACTGGGAACAAGTTACAGGAAAATGTCACCAAAGTGCTTTTCTCAGCCCAAAAATGCTATTTTGAGCCACGATTTTTTAAGGAAAGTGGGTGTCAGTTTTGTCTGAAGGAAGGCATTAGGGCTCATGTATTTTGTGTTGGGCTCCTAAAACCCACTTTTAGAGACCTCACAAAGTCAGCAGCCACTTAGAATGTACTGGGAACAAGTTACAGGAAAATGTCACCAAAGTGATTATCTCAGTCTAAAAATGCTATTTTGACCCAAGATTTTTTTAAGAAAGTGGGTGTCAGTTTTGTCTGAAGGAAGGCATTAGGGCTCATGTATTTTGTGTTGGGCTCCTAAAACCCACTTTTAGAGACCTCACAAAGTCAACAGCCACTTAGAATGTACTGGGAACAAGTTACAGGAAAATGTCACCAAAGTGCTTATCTCAGTCTAAAAATGCTATTTTGACCCAAGATTTTTTTAAGAAAGTGGGAGTCAGTTTTGTCTGAAAGAAGGCATTAGGGCTTATGTATTTTGTGTTGGGCTCCTAAAACCCACTTTTAGAGACCTCACAAAGTCAGCAGCCACTTAGAATGTACTGGGAACAAGTTACAGGAAAATGTCACCAAAGTGCTTTTCTCAGCCCAAAAATGCTATTTTGAGCCACGATTTTTTAAGGAAAGTGGGTGTCAGTTTTGTCTGAAGGAAGGCATTAGGGCTCATGTATTTTGTGTTGGGCTCCTAAAACCCACTTTTAGAGACCTCACAAAGTCAGCAGCCACTTAGAATGTACTGGGAACAAGTTACAGGAAAATGTCACCAAAGTGCTTATCTCAGTCTAATAATGCTATTTTGACCCAAGATTTTTTTAAGAAAGTGGAAGTCAGTTTTGTCTGAAAGAAGGCATTAGGGCTCATGTATTTTGTGTTGGGCTCCTAAAACCCACTTTTAGAGACCTCACAAAGTCAGCAGCCACTTAGAATGTACTGGGAACAAGTTACAGGAAAATGTCACCAAAGTGCTTATCTCAGCCCAAAAATGCCATTTTGAGCCACGATTTTTTAAGGAAAGTGGGTGTCAGTTTTGTATGAAGGAAGGCATTGGGGCTCATGTATTTTGTGTTGGGCTCCTAAAACCCACTTTTAGAGACCTCACAAAGTCAGCAGCCACTTAGAATGTACTGGGAACAAGTTACAGGAAAATGTCACCAAAGTGCTTATCTCAGCCCAAAAATGCCATTTTGAGCCACGATTTTTTAAGGAAAGTGGGTGTCAGTTTTGTATGAAGGAAGGCATTGGGGCTCATGTATTTTGTGTTGGGCTCCTAAAACCCACTTTTAGAGACCTCACAAAGTCAGCAGCCACTTAGAATGTACTGGGAACAAGTTACAGGAAAATGTCACCAAAGTGCTTATCTCAGTCTAATAATGCTATTTTGACCCAAGATTTTTTTAAGAAAGTGGAAGTCAGTTTTGTCTGAAAGAAGGCATTAGGGCTCATGTATTTTGTGTTGGGCTCCTAAAACCCACTTTTAGAGACCTCACAAAGTCAGCAGCCACTTAGAATGTACTGGGAACAAGTTACAGGAAAATGTCACCAAAGTGCTTATCTCAGCCCAAAAATGCCATTTTGAGCCACGATTTTTTAAGGAAAGTGGGTGTCAGTTTTGTATGAAGGAAGGCATTGGGGCTCATGTATTTTGTGTTGGGCTCCTAAAACCCACTTTTAGAGACCTCACAAAGTCAGCAGCCACTTAGAATGTACTGGGAACAAGTTACAGGAAAATGTCACCAAAGTGCTTATCTCAGTCTAATAATGCTATTTTGACCCAAGATTTTTTTAAGAAAGTGGAAGTCAGTTTTGTCTGAAAGAAGGCATTAGGGCTCATGTATTTTGTGTTGGGCTCCTAAAACCCACTTTTAGAGACCTCACAAAGTCAGCAGCCACTTAGAATGTACTGGGAACAAGTTACAGGAAAATGTCACCAAAGTGCTTATCTCAGCCCAAAAATGCCATTTTGAGCCACGATTTTTTAAGGAAAGTGGGTGTCAGTTTTGTATGAAGGAAGGCATTGGGGCTCATGTATTTTGTGTTGGGCTCCTAAAACCCACTTTTAGAGACCTCACAAAGTCAGCAGCCACTTAGAATGTACTGGGAACAAGTTACAGGAAAATGTCACCAAAGTGCTTATCTCAGCCCAAAAATGCCATTTTGAGCCACGATTTTTTAAGGAAAGTGGGTGTCAGTTTTGTATGAAGGAAGGCATTGGGGCTCATGTATTTTGTGTTGGGCTCCTAAAACCCACTTTTAGAGACCTCACAAAGTCAGCAGCCACTTAGAATGTACTGGGAACAAGTTACAGGAAAATGTCACCAAAGTGCTTATCTCAGTCTAATAATGCTATTTTTACCCAAGATTTTTTTAAGAAAGTGGAAGTCAGTTTTGTCTGAAAGAAGGCATTAGGGCTCATGTATTTTGTGTTGGGCTCCTAAAACCCACTTTTAGAGACCTCACAAAGTCAGCAGCCACTTAGAATGTACTGGGAACAAGTTACAGGAAAATGTCACCAAAGTGCTTATCTCAGCCCAAAAATGCCATTTTGAGCCACGATTTTTTAAGGAAAGTGGGTGTCAGTTTTGTATGAAGGAAGGCATTGGGGCTCATGTATTTTGTGTTGGGCTCCTAAAACCCACTTTTAGAGACCTCACAAAGTCAGCAGCCACTTAGAATGTACTGGGAACAAGTTACAGGAAAATGTCACCAAAGTGCTTATCTCAGTCTAATAATGCTATTTTGACCCAAGATTTTTTTAAGAAAGTGGAAGTCAGTTTTGTCTGAAAGAAGGCATTAGGGCTCATGTATTTTGTGTTGGGCTCCTAAAACCCACTTTTAGAGACCTCACAAAGTCAGCAGCCACTTAGAATGTACTGGGAACAAGTTACAGGAAAATGTCACCAAAGTGCTTATCTCAGCCCAAAAATGCCATTTTGAGCCACGATTTTTTAAGGAAAGTGGGTGTCAGTTTTGTATGAAGGAAGGCATTGGGGCTCATGTATTTTGTGTTGGGCTCCTAAAACCCACTTTTAGAGACCTCACAAAGTCAGCAGCCACTTAGAATGTACTGGGAACAAGTTACAGGAAAATGTCACCAAAGTGCTTATCTCAGCCCAAAAATGCTATTTTGAGCCACGATTTTTTAAGGAAAGTGGGTGTCAGTTTTGTCTGAAGGAAGGCATTAGGGCTCATGTATTTTGTGTTGGGCTCCTAAAACCCACTTTTAGAGACCTCACAAAGTCAACAGCCACTTAGAATGTACTGGGAACAAGTTACAGGAAAATGTCACCAAAGTGCTTATCTCAGCCCAAAAATGCCATTTTGAGCCACGATTTTTTAAGGAAAGTGGGTGTCAGTTTTGTATGAAGGAAGGCATTGGGGCTCATGTATTTTGTGTTGGGCTCCTAAAACCCACTTTTAGAGACCTCACAAAGTCAGCAGCCACTTAGAATGTACTGGGAACAAGTTACAGGAAAATGTCACCAAAGTGCTTATCTCAGTCTAATAATGCTATTTTGACCCAAGATTTTTTTAAGAAAGTGGAAGTCAGTTTTGTCTGAAAGAAGGCATTAGGGCTCATGTATTTTGTGTTGGGCTCCTAAAACCCACTTTTAGAGACCTCACAAAGTCAGCAGCCACTTAGAATGTACTGGGAACAAGTTACAGGAAAATGTCACCAAAGTGCTTATCTCAGCCCAAAAATGCCATTTTGAGCCACGATTTTTTAAGGAAAGTGGGTGTCAGTTTTGTATGAAGGAAGGCATTGGGGCTCATGTATTTTGTGTTGGGCTCCTAAAACCCACTTTTAGAGACCTCACAAAGTCAGCAGCCACTTAGAATGTACTGGGAACAAGTTACAGGAAAATGTCACCAAAGTGCTTATCTCAGTCTAATAATGCTATTTTGACCCAAGATTTTTTTAAGAAAGTGGAAGTCAGTTTTGTCTGAAAGAAGGCATTAGGGCTCATGTATTTTGTGTTGGGCTCCTAAAACCCACTTTTAGAGACCTCACAAAGTCAGCAGCCACTTAGAATGTACTGGGAACAAGTTACAGGAAAATGTCACCAAAGTGCTTATCTCAGCCCAAAAATGCCATTTTGAGCCACGATTTTTTAAGGAAAGTGGGTGTCAGTTTTGTATGAAGGAAGGCATTGGGGCTCATGTATTTTGTGTTGGGCTCCTAAAACCCACTTTTAGAGACCTCACAAAGTCAGCAGCCACTTAGAATGTACTGGGAACAAGTTACAGGAAAATGTCACCAAAGTGCTTATCTCAGCCCAAAAATGCCATTTTGAGCCACGATTTTTTAAGGAAAGTGGGTGTCAGTTTTGTATGAAGGAAGGCATTGGGGCTCATGTATTTTGTGTTGGGCTCCTAAAACCCACTTTTAGAGACCTCACAAAGTCAGCAGCCACTTAGAATGTACTGGGAACAAGTTACAGGAAAATGTCACCAAAGTGCTTATCTCAGTCTAATAATGCTATTTTGACCCAAGATTTTTTTAAGAAAGTGGAAGTCAGTTTTGTCTGAAAGAAGGCATTAGGGCTCATGTATTTTGTGTTGGGCTCCTAAAACCCACTTTTAGAGACCTCACAAAGTCAGCAGCCACTTAGAATGTACTGGGAACAAGTTACAGGAAAATGTCACCAAAGTGCTTATCTCAGCCCAAAAATGCCATTTTGAGCCACGATTTTTTAAGGAAAGTGGGTGTCAGTTTTGTATGAAGGAAGGCATTGGGGCTCATGTATTTTGTGTTGGGCTCCTAAAACCCACTTTTAGAGACCTCACAAAGTCAGCAGCCACTTAGAATGTACTGGGAACAAGTTACAGGAAAATGTCACCAAAGTGCTTATCTCAGTCTAATAATGCTATTTTGACCCAAGATTTTTTTAAGAAAGTGGAAGTCAGTTTTGTCTGAAAGAAGGCATTAGGGCTCATGTATTTTGTGTTGGGCTCCTAAAACCCACTTTTAGAGACCTCACAAAGTCAGCAGCCACTTAGAATGTACTGGGAACAAGTTACAGGAAAATGTCACCAAAGTGCTTATCTCAGCCCAAAAATGCCATTTTGAGCCACGATTTTTTAAGGAAAGTGGGTGTCAGTTTTGTATGAAGGAAGGCATTGGGGCTCATGTATTTTGTGTTGGGCTCCTAAAACCCACTTTTAGAGACCTCACAAAGTCAGCAGCCACTTAGAATGTACTGGGAACAAGTTACAGGAAAATGTCACCAAAGTGCTTATCTCAGCCCAAAAATGCTATTTTGAGCCACGATTTTTTAAGGAAAGTGGGTGTCAGTTTTGTCTGAAGGAAGGCATTAGGGCTCATGTATTTTGTGTTGGGCTCCTAAAACCCACTTTTAGAGACCTCACAAAGTCAACAGCCACTTAGAATGTACTGGGAACAAGTTACAGGAAAATGTCACCAAAGTGCTTATCTCAGTCTAAAAATGCTATTTTGACCCAAGATTTTTTTAAGAAAGTGGGAGTCAGTTTTGTCTGAAAGAAGGCATTAGGGCTTATGTATTTTGTGTTGGGCTCCTAAAACCCACTTTTAGAGACCTCACAAAGTCAGCAGCCACTTAGAATGTACTGGGAACAAGTTACAGGAAAATGTCACCAAAGTGCTTATCTCAGCCCAAAAATGCTATTTTGAGCCACGATTTTTTAAGGAAAGTGGGTGTCAGTTTTGTCTGAAGGAAGGCATTAGGGCTCATGTATTTTGTGTTGGGCTCCTAAAACCCACTTTTAGAGACCTCACAAAGTCAGCAGCCACTTAGAATGTACTGGGAACAAGTTACAGGAAAATGTCACCAAAGTGCTTATCTCAGCCCAAAAATGTTATTTTGAGCCACGATTTTTTAAGGAAAGTGGGTGTCAGTTTTGTCTGAAGGAAGGCATTAGGGCTCATGTATTTTGTGTTGGGCTCCTAAAACCCACTTTTAGAGACCTCACAAAGTCAGCAGCCACTTAGAATGTACTGGGAACAAGTTACAGGAAAATGTCACCAAAGTGATTATCTCAGTCTAAAAATGCTATTTTGACCCAAGATTTTTTTAAGAAAGTGGGTGTCAGTTTTGTCTGAAGGAAGGCATTAGGGCTCATGTATTTTGTGTTGGGCTCCTAAAACCCACTTTTAGAGACCTCACAAAGTCAACAGCCACTTAGAATGTACTGGGAACAAGTTACAGGAAAATGTCACCAAAGTGCTTTTCTCAGCCCAAAAATGCTATTTTGAGCCACGATTTTTTAAGGAAAGTGGGTGTCAGTTTTGTCTGAAGGAAGGCATTAGGGCTCATGTATTTTGTGTTGGGCTCCTAAAACCCACTTTTAGAGACCTCACAAAGTCAGCAGCCACTTAGAATGTACTGGGAACAAGTTACAGGAAAATGTCACCAAAGTGATTATCTCAGTCTAAAAATGCTATTTTGACCCAAGATTTTTTTAAGAAAGTGGGTGTCAGTTTTGTCTGAAGGAAGGCATTAGGGCTCATGTATTTTGTGTTGGGCTCCTAAAACCCACTTTTAGAGACCTCACAAAGTCAACAGCCACTTAGAATGTACTGGGAACAAGTTACAGGAAAATGTCACCAAAGTGCTTATCTCAGTCTAAAAATGCTATTTTGACCCAAGATTTTTTTAAGAAAGTGGGAGTCAGTTTTGTCTGAAAGAAGGCATTAGGGCTTATGTATTTTGTGTTGGGCTCCTAAAACCCACTTTTAGAGACCTCACAAAGTCAGCAGCCACTTAGAATGTACTGGGAACAAGTTACAGGAAAATGTCACCAAAGTGCTTTTCTCAGCCCAAAAATGCTATTTTGAGCCACGATTTTTTAAGGAAAGTGGGTGTCAGTTTTGTCTGAAGGAAGGCATTAGGGCTCATGTATTTTGTGTTGGGCTCCTAAAACCCACTTTTAGAGACCTCACAAAGTCAGCAGCCACTTAGAATGTACTGGGAACAAGTTACAGGAAAATGTCACCAAAGTGCTTATCTCAGTCTAATAATGCTATTTTGACCCAAGATTTTTTTAAGAAAGTGGAAGTCAGTTTTGTCTGAAAGAAGGCATTAGGGCTCATGTATTTTGTGTTGGGCTCCTAAAACCCACTTTTAGAGACCTCACAAAGTCAGCAGCCACTTAGAATGTACTGGGAACAAGTTACAGGAAAATGTCACCAAAGTGCTTATCTCAGCCCAAAAATGCCATTTTGAGCCACGATTTTTTAAGGAAAGTGGGTGTCAGTTTTGTATGAAGGAAGGCATTGGGGCTCATGTATTTTGTGTTGGGCTCCTAAAACCCACTTTTAGAGACCTCACAAAGTCAGCAGCCACTTAGAATGTACTGGGAACAAGTTACAGGAAAATGTCACCAAAGTGCTTATCTCAGCCCAAAAATGCCATTTTGAGCCACGATTTTTTAAGGAAAGTGGGTGTCAGTTTTGTATGAAGGAAGGCATTGGGGCTCATGTATTTTGTGTTGGGCTCCTAAAACCCACTTTTAGAGACCTCACAAAGTCAGCAGCCACTTAGAATGTACTGGGAACAAGTTACAGGAAAATGTCACCAAAGTGCTTATCTCAGTCTAATAATGCTATTTTGACCCAAGATTTTTTTAAGAAAGTGGAAGTCAGTTTTGTCTGAAAGAAGGCATTAGGGCTCATGTATTTTGTGTTGGGCTCCTAAAACCCACTTTTAGAGACCTCACAAAGTCAGCAGCCACTTAGAATGTACTGGGAACAAGTTACAGGAAAATGTCACCAAAGTGCTTATCTCAGCCCAAAAATGCCATTTTGAGCCACGATTTTTTAAGGAAAGTGGGTGTCAGTTTTGTATGAAGGAAGGCATTGGGGCTCATGTATTTTGTGTTGGGCTCCTAAAACCCACTTTTAGAGACCTCACAAAGTCAGCAGCCACTTAGAATGTACTGGGAACAAGTTACAGGAAAATGTCACCAAAGTGCTTATCTCAGTCTAATAATGCTATTTTGACCCAAGATTTTTTTAAGAAAGTGGAAGTCAGTTTTGTCTGAAAGAAGGCATTAGGGCTCATGTATTTTGTGTTGGGCTCCTAAAACCCACTTTTAGAGACCTCACAAAGTCAGCAGCCACTTAGAATGTACTGGGAACAAGTTACAGGAAAATGTCACCAAAGTGCTTATCTCAGCCCAAAAATGCCATTTTGAGCCACGATTTTTTAAGGAAAGTGGGTGTCAGTTTTGTATGAAGGAAGGCATTGCACTGCGCAAAAAACCCAAGAATCCCTAGATATCGTTGCCCGAATATTACCAGATATGATGCAAATATGATGATATCCAAATGGGATACTCTCCGAACAGTATTTGAAATATATTTCATGGTCGGAGCATATCAACTACGGATGTGGGACCACTTTTATTCTTGATACAATATGGAGTGTATCATCCCAGATACTGTATATTACCACATGCCATATTCGGGAAATAATTCTAATCAGTGTCTAAAATATCTCATCAGAAATGGACAGCTGTCATATGTGGAGATGATTAGTTACTCATATCCAATGTCAAGATATGACCACTATCCATATTTGAAGTCCAAACACCAGTTGCAGCTTATGTCAGGATATTGCATTGATACAATCTGTAACCATATTTGAAGTCCAAACACCACTTTCATTTTATGTCAGGATATTGTATCGATACGACCTGTAACCATATTTGAAGTACGACCTGTAACCATATTTGAAGTCCAAACACCACTTGCATTTTATGTCAGGATATTGTATCGATACGACCTGTAACCATATTTGAAGTACGACCTGTAACCATATTTGAAGTCCAAACACCACTTGCATTTTATGTCAGGATATTATATCGATATGACCTGTAACCATATTTGAAGTCCAAACACCACTTGCATTTTATGTCAGGATATTGTATCGATACGACCTGGAACCATATTTGAAGTCCTAACACCTCTTGCATTTTATGTCAGGATATTGTATCGATACGACCTGTAACCATATTTGAAGTCCAAACATCACTTGCATATTATGTCAGGATATTGTATTGATACGACCTGTAACCATATTTGAAGTCCAAACACCACTTGCATATTATGTCAGGTTATTGTATTGATACGGCCTGTAACCATGGCCGATCTACTTTGAAGATAAATATTAAGCTAAAAATGACAACAAAAAATCACTTTCAAATGAGCAATATTTATTTTTTAACAGAGCTGGGGCCAAGACCTCCAAAACACACACACACACACCTCAAAACTCTTCTCCACACACACACCTCAAACTCTCCCTCTCTCCACACACGCACTTCCAAACTCCCTCTCCACACAACTAGGAACAAGGTAGGAACGACGGGTCAAGATTGGGCAGAAGTCTCTGGAGAACTGAACTGACTTTTTAAACGGAACGGGGTGTGAGTGATGCTAAAAAAATATTAAAATAAACATCCACACACACACACACACACACACACACACACACACACACACACACACACACACACACACACACACACACACTACCCTAAACTGTTCACAACTGTACTCCTAAAAACAGTATTAAAATAAAAACATCCACACACACCACCGTTAACTGTGCACAACTGTACTCCGAAGCTTTTGAAAGGGTGCATAAATGTTTCGTGTTCCAGTTCAGTTCCCCATAGCTTTGTTTGATTGGCTCAGCATCAGATTTGAACCAGAAACATAATGACACCTTCACGTGTTTCCAGTCCAAATCTGCCGCTAAGCCAATCAAACAAAGTAAACTGAACTGGAACCATTTATACTCCCTTCCAAAAGCTTAGGAGTCCAGTAGCCTATACACAAATCCACAGAGCGCTGCCCTGTAGGTGGCGCAGCCATTGCTGCGGTGTCAGACTCTGTGTCAGTCAGCTGCAGTCACTGACGTTACTCTTGAGTCTTTTACCTGCTTTTTACTAACTTTTACTAACACTAACTTTACAAAGATGTATAGTTATTTAGTAATTAAACCAAGCAGGTAAAGAGTAACGTCAACAGACGGACAGAACCGCAACAGCTGCTGACTGAGTCTGACACCGCAGCAATGGCGCGCTACCTACAGGGCAGCGCTCCGTGGATTAGTGTATAACTAAAAGGCTTTACACTCCAGTGTCGCCTTCTTCCTTCTCACTCTCCTGCAGATAGTGATGCTTGCCCTCTGCAGCAGGGGGGTTTGTCTGGTGAAGAGTTCGTAGTTTGTGCGAACACGGTTGGACTTCGGCTCCACACACTTCCTTCGGTTTTCATCCAGGGCAGTTTGACATGAAGCCATTATTTTGGACAGCCGTCCGGCGCGCCACTTTGGTGAAGTTATTTTAAAGGCAGTCTTGTCTTCATCACTCTCGACAAAGTTCGCGTCCGCACCACTGAGGTAGTCCAAGTCCTCTCTCTCTCCTCCCTTCTGCCCAATCTTGACCCGTTTCTTGAAAAGCTGTGTAACAGATGAGAAGAGGAGGTTAGACTTTTAAAGCGATCAACAAAACTAAATAAGTAAATACAGTATGAGGGTTAGTCCCGAGCATTAGAAAGTTCTCGCTAACCTCTGGACCAGGAACAGTGCATTTTCCATTGACTGTAAAATGAACAGGTGTACATTATGACAAGGGCTCCCAAGCTTTTCAGGCTGTGACCCCCCTTCATAATATTTGAACTGGGGACCCCCCACCCTGACAAGCACTTGGAATTTTAGGAGTTGAGGCATTACATTTAGTTGACACGGTTCCACAGATAAATGTTGTGAAAATAGCTGATCTACAAACTCACAACTTGAGGACGTCCTCAGAGTTACTACAGGGGGTCCGCCAAATCTTTGTTTGATATGATTTTATTTTTTTACATTAACCACTTGAACCCTAGCATCCCTTTTCTGAGGAGAACTTTAGCCAGAAAAAAGATCAGCAAAAGTTTATCTGAAACACAATTTTATACAATATAGAGGGGGTCCCTGCTTCAACTCTCTCTCAGCTTGGCCTGAAAACGTTGAAGACCCCTGCGTTAAACAGTATGTTGGTTTGTTTACTGTCGAATGAGAAAACAATGTTGCACTAAAGTAATTAAAAGGTCCCCGACCCCCAGTTTGGGAACCATTGAGAGTAGTAGGATCACTACACTTGAGAAAACCTAAGTATGATTTTGATATTCACTGAAACAAGGCAGTTTTATGATGCTGAAAGCCTATTGTCTATGGTGGGAAGCCTTTTATAACCCCACCTTTTGTGTAAAATGCACTTTTTGGCCAGGAAATAAAACGTCCTGACAGAAAAGCTTTGATTCACTCAAGTGTGCCACCGATCTGGACTGGACAATAAAAAAATGCTATGACAGATCTGTAGAATAGGCTTAAAGGTAGGGTAAGTGATTTGCTTTGGTTAAAATAAGTGTTAAATAGCTCTATATTGTGATAGTACTCATTGCTATAGAGTGTTTGTTCAGTAACAGGAGTCTCCTTGTCTCTCCACCTCTTTATTAAACAGAAAATACATTTTCGTTTCAGTTCAATTTTATCCAACCAGGACAGAGAACTCAATCAGGATACAGATTAGGATACAGATTAAACAAGTGAAATGTGAAATGGAAGTGATGACACTAAGAAATGAGCAGACAAAATTGGAACTGGAACACTATACAAATTAAGCTAAAAAAATTGTACTTTCTCATGATTGGCTGAGATTTTGACACCTACCGAAAAATGTATTTTCTGTTTATTAAAGAGCTGGAGAGACAGGGAGACATCTGTTACTGAAAAAACACTCTATAGCAATGATTACTATCAGAATATAGTATTTTAACCTTTTAACAAAATACTTTTAGTTTTAACCAAAAAATATCACTTACCCTACCTTTAAGATCAGAAACCCATGTTTTTGTTTTGGCGAGTAGTGAAACTAGTATATTGTTTATTTTTTACTACTAATATAGCTCTGGACCAGAGCTATATTATGGCAGCTACACAACCCAAGCTATAAACATTTGGACTGTATGACCCCTCTGCTTTGTCTCCTCCAGTGTATTTCTCAGTAATTACCACCTCACTGTTATATCCCTTACATAAAAAAGGTAATTGATAATTCACGTGATCAATAAAATGCAACAGTAATAGAGCAGGGCAATAACTCACCCGATCTTTCCTGCTGGTAAGGGTCTTTATCCAGTTCCATCTTCTGAGCGGCTTTGATGTTCTCATAAGCCCTGTTGCAGGCTCCTAGTGAATGAAAATTACAACACAAATACCAAGTTATGAACTCTAAATGTATTATAGTAAGGCATCTCAAAAGGATAGTGATCACAGATAGTTTACATTTTGTCTGCTCAAAGAAATGAGCAGACAAAATGTAAACTGGCAAACAAAATGGGGGTACTCTCCTGATGAACATTTATTTTCTGTTTATTTGAGAGCAAGAAGAGACCCCTGTTATTTAGCAAACACTATAGAAATTACCATTTGAATAGAAAACTTACCTTTTTAACAAAAACAACAATATAACATTTTGCAATATTAGATGGTTAGTGTGCCATCTGTTATCTTTAACAGTGTCAAATCAACACTAATCTACAATGTAGGTATTTAGCAGACGCTTTTTATCCAGAGCGACTTGCAGTAAGCAAGGTAACGCATACATAGAAAATACCTCACGATCACAGGTAAGCAGCAGGTCATCCAATTGTTAAAATTACAAGCAATTTAAGAACATAAGTCCCCAAATTAACGTGATATCAGACTTACTTCTGACTAGGCTGGTGGTCCACTGGGGCTCTGAGTCGTGAATAGCCTGCATCACAGCCTGGGTCACCACCTCATTGTGAGCAGTACGGAAGCTGTGGAAAATCACACTTTTAAGATACCCCTCATTAAGCATAATATTATTTTTTTCCTAAAATGTTTATCCCACGATTTTGTAACCCCATTTTTTACACCCAGTGCCAATTGTCTATGTAATCCTGGGCACTACCTTCCCTCTGCCAACCTAGGGAGGCCAGGGCCGAGCTCATGCCTCCTTCAATGCATGAGAGCCAACTGACCTTCTTATCACCTGACAGGGGAGAGTTTCCCTGGTTGGACGTAGCGCGTGGAAGGAACACGTTATTCCAACCAGTTCCTTTCCCCTCCATCAGGCGCCCCTGGCCAGGGGGAGGCAGTATAGTGACCAGGATTACTGCATGTTTTTGTGAGGGTATCTACCCTAGGAGACACGGGGAGAACATGCAAACTCCACACAGAGAGGCCCTTTCGCCAACCCCACCTAGGGTATGGGCACTGATATTTTCAGCATAACATGATACAAAAGTGTTATGTTATTTCACAAACAGAGGCATTTCAGAGGTGGGGGGGGGGGGGGTGGGAACATACCTGTCCTCCGGCTGGACCTGCCATCTCTCTCCGAGGCTTCTATAGATTTAACGGACGGTGGTCTGTAGGGACATTAATACAGTGGTGTCAGTCTAACTGTACTTTTCAGCCCTGACCCCCCAAAATAATCATATTTGAACTGGGGACCCCCACCCTGACAAGCACTTGGAATTGTAGGCATTACATTTAGTTTGACTCGGTTCCACAGATAAATATTGTGAAAATATCCGAACTACAAGCTCACAACGCCTAGCACTGCTAGGCGTGAGCTTGTAGATCGGCTGATTTCACAATATTTGCCTATTTTTTACATAATATTTGGCCAATTTGGTATTAAAGGGTCTTAAATTCCTTAAATTGTAACTTTATAAATGTGCAGATACCCTGTATACACTGTATGTTGGTGTGTTTACTGTTGAGTGAGAAAACAATGTTGCACATTAAGCTAATCATTTTAGATCGGCTATCGAGGTATTAAAAGGTCTTAAAAGTCCTTAAATTGTAACTTTATAAATGTGCAGGTACCCTGTATACAATTCTACTGTATGTTGGTTTCTTTACTGTCGAGTGAGAAAACAATGTTGCACTAAGGTAATCATCTGGGGACCCTCCAAATCATTTGGGGACCCCCAGTTTGGGAACCATTGCAAGTATGATCACTACACTTGAGTAAACATAAGTATGATTTTGATATTCGCTTAAACAAAGGCAGTTTCATGATGCTGAAAGCCTATTGTCTATGGTGGGAAGCCTCTCAGACCCCCACATTTTGTGTAAAATCCACTTTTTGGGAAGGAAATAAAATATGTCCACCAGACAGAGAATCTTTGATTCACTCAAGTGTGTTTATTCAAGTCCTGCATCACCCTGTTAGCGTATTTCTCAGTAATGACCACCTCACTGTTAATTATCCCTTACATAAAAAGCCAATTGATAATACACGTGATCAATCAAATGCAACAGTAATAGAGCAGGGCAATAACTCACCCGATCTGTCCTGCTGGTAAGGGTCTTCGTCTTTTTTATGTCCTCCGGTCCCGTCCAGCTCCATCTTTTCACTGCCTCCTAGTGAATGAAAATTACAACACAAATACCATGTTATGAACTCTAAGTGTATTATATTAAGACATCACATACATGCAGAGAGACAGTGTAGTGCCTCAGTAAAGTAGGATCACAGGTAAGCCAGGTCATCAGAGTGCGCTGGTGTCACACAAAAATAGCTGATCTACAAGTGATGCAACACATTGTGAGCTTGTAGACCAGCCATTTTTAATACAGGCACCTTGTGCAACAAAGTATAAACCAGGCTTTATGGTTCATTTGTATCTCTGAGTTAAATTGTGTATCAACGCGTTAATCTTTGTATACAGTCAAATAAATTATTATGACATGACATCACAGAAATGTAACAGATGCCTGTTAAGTTGCACTGACAAGACTATTCATTCATATTCACACTTGATAGTGTAAATATACTCATAGTACTGAGTCATTATATTCACTGCTGATGGTTTAACACAGCCACAATTGGCACAGTGTACAGTAGGCTACAATAATTTAGATTACATTAGTAAAGGTCAATTGTAATGGTATTTGCCTTATTTTCTCACTGTTTGCATTTGCCCAGATTATTACTATCTCTATTAATTACCTGTCTCTGCACCAAAAGGTAGACACAAACAAGAAATAGCATAAGAGATTGGATGACAGCTCATTTTGGTTAAAGGTAGGGTAAGTGATATTTTTGGGTTAAAACAAACAATTTGTAAGGTTAAAGTACTATATTGTGATAGTAATCATTGGTACTGTATAGCAGGGGTCTTCAACAGGGGGTCCTCAGAGTTACTACAGGGGGGCCAACACATGTTTGTGTGATAGGAACTTTTTTTTTTAACCTGTTGAAACCTAGAATTCCTTTTCTGAGGGGAACATTAGCCAAAAATAGCAGATCTACAAGCTTGTAGATCGGCATTTCGGTTTGGTTAACAGTTACTGAACAAAATCTCTATAGCAATGATTACTGTCACACAATATAGAGCTACTTAACACTGTTACTGAACAAACACTATAGCTACTATCACAATATAGAGCTATTTAACACTGTTACTGAACAAACACTCTATAGCAATGAGTACTATCACAATATAGAGCTTTTTAACACTGTTACTGAACAAACACTCTATAGCAATGATTACTATCACAATATAGAGCTACTTAACACTGTTACTGAACAAACACTATAGCTACTATCACAATATAGAGCTATTTAACACTGTTACTGAACAAACACTCTATAGCAATGAGTACTATCACAATATAGAGCTATTTAACACTTATTTTAACCAAAGAAACCCTATGCCTTTAATTAAGTAAAAATACACAGTAGATTATCAAAGTGGGGTCCAGGGAGGGACCACCAGAGGTTTCTGAGGGGGTTCCCTAGCTATATTAGTTAATATAGCATGAAAAAAAACAGTTTAACCACCCTATTACATCAGCTATTTGAAAATAGCAGATCTACAAGCTCAGGTTGCAAATATTTTCAGAAGGGGGTCTGCAGCCAAATAGCCTCTATTTTGGATTTGGGGGTCCTTGACATGAAGGACCACTGCATTTTCATGAGAAAATATAAAAGCTGTGCATTACCTGTAATATTATCTCACTGCTCCAACCTCTGTGACTGTGCATGCCAAAAGTCTCCAAAAGTCTCCACAAATATATCAGCAGCTTGTAGAAACTTACTTTCTTGTCCAACAGTCTTTTAGTGCCTTTATTTCAGTTCGTTTTAACCTAAATCACTTCAGCTATCACAGAGCCTGCATCCTGCATGAGAGTTACTGACTGCGCGCACTCAGAGTTCATTCAAGGTTCACTGCTGCTCCAATGAGTCAAGAGCCAATAGCTGCCTGCAACGTCATGGCACTTTAGCACACAGCCAATCGCATTTCGTTTTTTCAAACTGAAATTTGGCGGGCATGCACCCACAAAGCAACAGACGTCTGCAATGCATTGTGGGACTTGTAGTTAATTTTGGAAGTGCTTTCCATTGACACGCTGTATGTGTCGTTTTTTTCAGAAACTACAACATGGCGTCTACATTCATTCACTGTTGATATGCAATATATTCAGTTAGTTTGGGCATTAAAATGTGTTTAAATCAGATTTCATTACAGCTGATCATTTGCTTATATAACCTGTCAATGAATATATGATGTCTGTTGTATGATGTCGTTTTTTTTAACTTATTTCAAGCATGATTATTTGTGTTAGGCATTGATGAATACAGTAAATTATGTTTAATATCTGGTTGCCATATATTGTTCCAATTTTTTAAGTATTTTACCCATATTTGCATATTTATTTAAAAGGATTTATTTATTTTTTTCTGTGCCACTTTTCCCCAAAACAAGTGTATGTTGGGCTGATATATACACTGTAACAAGTTCTGTCACATCTATAATGTGAATTGTAGTTTTTTCATTACATTAATATATTCCGCATGTGTGTGCGTGTGCGTGCGTGCGTTTATCATTAAATGGGTGATAATTGCCCCCATTTCCATAGTCCCCCATAGATGTTTAACAATGACCATACCTGACAGCTGAGGTCAAGACCTTTGCATAGTCAACAGTTTGCCATATGTATACAAGCCTTTAATCATGGAGTCTGGGTTCAAGACCCGAGGTCATTATTTCAAAGCAGTATGCTGCTGTATACTTTGTGCAACAAAATAACACCTTGTACAAGCGGCATGCACCTATTTTGTATGTTTGAAAAGCATCATACTGTGTACTCAACCACTGTATGTGTTTTGTTTACACACACTGTCTGTCTGTCTGTCTGTCTGTCTGTCTGTCTGTCTGTCTGTCTGTCTGTCTGTCTGTCTCGCCATTGCAGTCCCGAGTTTAGGCCTGCATTGGGGATTGTGTTCCATTACTCCCCCCACTAGAGGAATATAGGCCTATCCCTACTTGTCCTCTCAGTTTCTATCATTTCAGAATAGATACACTAGCCCTCCTATTTAGGATACAAAGCTAGTGTCCTCATGGAACTTATCAAGGAACTTTGATGTTCTTGCTAGAGGCCTTGATCACTTAGCATGGTCCTTACCAAGAGAGGGCCATAGACTCACTGATTATACACTGGTCTCGTTCACGTCCAAGATGATTAACTGAATGCTTACACTTACCTAATACCTACCATTAAATTCAAGAGAAACGCTGATAGAGTCCAATGTATGCCTTGATCAACATTCAGACTTCCCTAAATATAATGACAGCTTGCTGTCCCATAGCCAATTCAACTGCATACTTTCTGAGGGTCTTTAGTCTTTACCCAGAGATGTTCTGTTTTTATCCAGTTACCAGCAAAGCAGAATCATTTGCAATGCATACAGAAATAAGGACATGTACAAGCTTGCTGCCTCTGTGTTGTTTATGAAAGGTAAAAACAACAGATCTGCATGCTTAGCTTCCCTGGTAAGGATCCTTGGGCTCTGTGAGCCCCATCCCATTTTGACCCTACCTGTGAGACAGACTGTATCCACTTAAAGCTCTTGAGCTCGACCCATTGCATAACTTATACATCAGTTAAATATTTTACATAATATGAACCCAAGATAATTGTGACACACAAAGATATGCCATAGATGTAATCAGTACAGTACTAGTCCATACCCGGGGATGTGAGCACTGAAAGTATTTGCAGACTTTGGGTTATGCACTGCGTACACAGTATGCTTAGATCAACTAGGAGAGGAGGTTTCTCATTTGATCATGGCTGTGTGTAACAACGTGTCATTTACCTGACATTGAGTAGTCTTTACCATAACCTGACATTTCCAGACCAAAGGTCATATTTGGAACGCATATATGACACAAATAAGATGTAGCTGAAATCCTAGTATAATATACTATGTCCTCTGTAGGATACTGGGTCTATATTTGACTAGATATCATATGGCACATATCAACAAAACTCATTTGCATCAGCATTGGTCCGTATTCTGTAGAGAATCCAAGGAAATATACATTGTTATAAGTTAAGGATTCTGGACCTTTTCACTTAGTGATATGCTATGGATACTGTCAGTATTCTACACAAATTAATACGAATATCTTAATATTTTTGTATCAAAACATAATATGACAAGAATAACATATGCGTCATATGAAAAGGTTTTATATACCTCCCAAAGTCATATATTGAGTCAATATTTTATCAAATGTGGAGCCTACCGACAAAACTTCAAATATGTTCCAGAAATTATCCATATTCTCAAGATAATCAAGAAAATAGAAATCACCAGATTAAGATGTAGCTGGTATTTTGACATAATATATGTCCTCATGATGTATGTTGGGTTCACATTTGACCAGATACTCAGGATAAGTATCGGAAATGGTCCGTATTCTACAAAAAATCTAATGATATTTCTGGATAAATATTTTGGGATTTCACCTGGTAAAAATTACCAGATTCTGTCCATTTTCATGACCTATCAATATCAGGTAAAACTCTCACCCAAAACAGGCCCAATGGCAACATCTTTGGTATTATGTTATGACAAAGGGTGATGATATATGCTACAGATATTGCCATTATTCTACTCAAAATAGGGTATCAATATATTCCGGTATACTTAATTCTCTAGTGGCTCCAGAGTCAAGATATGACTTTAAGTGATATGAGCTTAACATAGACTGTATTTGTGACACATTCAGATATGCCATAGATTTGATCCGTATTCTAGAAAAAAAATTGTGCTCAGATATGTCCAGATAGGATATAAGGTGATATTTGGAACACACAGATGACACAAATAAGATGTAGCTGGTATCCTTATATAATATATGTCCTCATGAGGTATCTTGGGTTCATATTTGGCCAAATATGGCATATCAATAAACTCAGGATATGTATCAGAAATGTTCTGTATTCTACATAAAATCCAGTGACGTATCCAATGAGATATTTTCGGATTCTGGCTCAATTTCCCCAGTATAAATCACCAGATTCTGTCAATTTTCATGACCTATCAATATCAGGTAAATATCTCACCCAAAACAGGCCCAATGGCAAAATCTGTAGTAAATATGTTTTATATGACAAAAGATGATGATATATGCTACAGATATTGCCATTATTCTACTCGAAATAGGGTGTCATTATATTCCTATATACTGCGTTACGTCATATTCATACATTGTGTATGACAAGCAGATGAATATTTCATCCATATTTGTATGAATATGGCTTATGTCAACAAAACTTTCAATATGCATCGGAAATGGTCTGTATTCTTTAGTGGTTCCAGAGTAAAGATATGACTTTAAGTGATATATGAACTCAATATCTGACACATCCAGATATGCCATAGACTTAATCAGTATTCTAGAAGAATATTGTGAACAGATATATCCAGATATGATCTAAGGTCATTTACGGAACACATACATGACAAAATTAAAGTGTTGCTCATATCCTAGTACAATATATTATCTTCATGATGTATATTAGGTTAATATTTGCCCAGATATGTTGCATATCAACAAAACTCAGGATATGCATCAGAAATTTCCGTATTCTAGCGAGAATGAAAAAACTGATATTTGGGGATTCTGGCTCTTTTCGCCCAGTGTTGGGGCTCATGTATTTTGTGTTGGGCTCCTAAAACCCACTTTTAGAGACCTCACAAAGTCAGCAGCCACTTAGAATGTACTGGGAACAAGTTACAGGAAAATGTCACCAAAGTGCTTATCTCAGCCCAAAAATGCCATTTTGAGCCACGATTTTTTAAGGAAAGTGGGTGTCAGTTTTGTATGAAGGAAGGCATTGGGGCTCATGTATTTTGTGTTGGGCTCCTAAAACCCACTTTTAGAGACCTCACAAAGTCAGCAGCCACTTAGAATGTACTGGGAACAAGTTACAGGAAAATGTCACCAAAGTGCTTATCTCAGTCTAATAATGCTATTTTGACCCAAGATTTTTTTAAGAAAGTGGAAGTCAGTTTTGTCTGAAAGAAGGCATTAGGGCTCATGTATTTTGTGTTGGGCTCCTAAAACCCACTTTTAGAGACCTCACAAAGTCAGCAGCCACTTAGAATGTACTGGGAACAAGTTACAGGAAAATGTCACCAAAGTGCTTATCTCAGCCCAAAAATGCCATTTTGAGCCACGATTTTTTAAGGAAAGTGGGTGTCAGTTTTGTATGAAGGAAGGCATTGGGGCTCATGTATTTTGTGTTGGGCTCCTAAAACCCACTTTTAGAGACCTCACAAAGTCAGCAGCCACTTAGAATGTACTGGGAACAAGTTACAGGAAAATGTCACCAAAGTGCTTATCTCAGTCTAATAATGCTATTTTGACCCAAGATTTTTTTAAGAAAGTGGAAGTCAGTTTTGTCTGAAAGAAGGCATTAGGGCTCATGTATTTTGTGTTGGGCTCCTAAAACCCACTTTTAGAGACCTCACAAAGTCAGCAGCCACTTAGAATGTACTGGGAACAAGTTACAGGAAAATGTCACCAAAGTGCTTATCTCAGCCCAAAAATGCCATTTTGAGCCACGATTTTTTAAGGAAAGTGGGTGTCAGTTTTGTATGAAGGAAGGCATTGGGGCTCATGTATTTTGTGTTGGGCTCCTAAAACCCACTTTTAGAGACCTCACAAAGTCAGCAGCCACTTAGAATGTACTGGGAACAAGTTACAGGAAAATGTCACCAAAGTGCTTATCTCAGCCCAAAAATGCTATTTTGAGCCACGATTTTTTAAGGAAAGTGGGTGTCAGTTTTGTCTGAAGGAAGGCATTAGGGCTCATGTATTTTGTGTTGGGCTCCTAAAACCCACTTTTAGAGACCTCACAAAGTCAACAGCCACTTAGAATGTACTGGGAACAAGTTACAGGAAAATGTCACCAAAGTGCTTATCTCAGTCTAAAAATGCTATTTTGACCCAAGATTTTTTTAAGAAAGTGGGAGTCAGTTTTGTCTGAAAGAAGGCATTAGGGCTTATGTATTTTGTGTTGGGCTCCTAAAACCCACTTTTAGAGACCTCACAAAGTCAGCAGCCACTTAGAATGTACTGGGAACAAGTTACAGGAAAATGTCACCAAAGTGCTTATCTCAGCCCAAAAATGCTATTTTGAGCCACGATTTTTTAAGGAAAGTGGGTGTCAGTTTTGTCTGAAGGAAGGCATTAGGGCTCATGTATTTTGTGTTGGGCTCCTAAAACCCACTTTTAGAGACCTCACAAAGTCAGCAGCCACTTAGAATGTACTGGGAACAAGTTACAGGAAAATGTCACCAAAGTGCTTATCTCAGCCCAAAAATGTTATTTTGAGCCACGATTTTTTAAGGAAAGTGGGTGTCAGTTTTGTCTGAAGGAAGGCATTAGGGCTCATGTATTTTGTGTTGGGCTCCTAAAACCCACTTTTAGAGACCTCACAAAGTCAGCAGCCACTTAGAATGTACTGGGAACAAGTTACAGGAAAATGTCACCAAAGTGATTATCTCAGTCTAAAAATGCTATTTTGACCCAAGATTTTTTTAAGAAAGTGGGTGTCAGTTTTGTCTGAAGGAAGGCATTAGGGCTCATGTATTTTGTGTTGGGCTCCTAAAACCCACTTTTAGAGACCTCACAAAGTCAACAGCCACTTAGAATGTACTGGGAACAAGTTACAGGAAAATGTCACCAAAGTGCTTTTCTCAGCCCAAAAATGCTATTTTGAGCCACGATTTTTTAAGGAAAGTGGGTGTCAGTTTTGTCTGAAGGAAGGCATTAGGGCTCATGTATTTTGTGTTGGGCTCCTAAAACCCACTTTTAGAGACCTCACAAAGTCAGCAGCCACTTAGAATGTACTGGGAACAAGTTACAGGAAAATGTCACCAAAGTGATTATCTCAGTCTAAAAATGCTATTTTGACCCAAGATTTTTTTAAGAAAGTGGGTGTCAGTTTTGTCTGAAGGAAGGCATTAGGGCTCATGTATTTTGTGTTGGGCTCCTAAAACCCACTTTTAGAGACCTCACAAAGTCAACAGCCACTTAGAATGTACTGGGAACAAGTTACAGGAAAATGTCACCAAAGTGCTTATCTCAGTCTAAAAATGCTATTTTGACCCAAGATTTTTTTAAGAAAGTGGGAGTCAGTTTTGTCTGAAAGAAGGCATTAGGGCTTATGTATTTTGTGTTGGGCTCCTAAAACCCACTTTTAGAGACCTCACAAAGTCAGCAGCCACTTAGAATGTACTGGGAACAAGTTACAGGAAAATGTCACCAAAGTGCTTTTCTCAGCCCAAAAATGCTATTTTGAGCCACGATTTTTTAAGGAAAGTGGGTGTCAGTTTTGTCTGAAGGAAGGCATTAGGGCTCATGTATTTTGTGTTGGGCTCCTAAAACCCACTTTTAGAGACCTCACAAAGTCAGCAGCCACTTAGAATGTACTGGGAACAAGTTACAGGAAAATGTCACCAAAGTGCTTATCTCAGTCTAATAATGCTATTTTGACCCAAGATTTTTTTAAGAAAGTGGAAGTCAGTTTTGTCTGAAAGAAGGCATTAGGGCTCATGTATTTTGTGTTGGGCTCCTAAAACCCACTTTTAGAGACCTCACAAAGTCAGCAGCCACTTAGAATGTACTGGGAACAAGTTACAGGAAAATGTCACCAAAGTGCTTATCTCAGCCCAAAAATGCCATTTTGAGCCACGATTTTTTAAGGAAAGTGGGTGTCAGTTTTGTATGAAGGAAGGCATTGGGGCTCATGTATTTTGTGTTGGGCTCCTAAAACCCACTTTTAGAGACCTCACAAAGTCAGCAGCCACTTAGAATGTACTGGGAACAAGTTACAGGAAAATGTCACCAAAGTGCTTATCTCAGCCCAAAAATGCCATTTTGAGCCACGATTTTTTAAGGAAAGTGGGTGTCAGTTTTGTATGAAGGAAGGCATTGGGGCTCATGTATTTTGTGTTGGGCTCCTAAAACCCACTTTTAGAGACCTCACAAAGTCAGCAGCCACTTAGAATGTACTGGGAACAAGTTACAGGAAAATGTCACCAAAGTGCTTATCTCAGTCTAATAATGCTATTTTGACCCAAGATTTTTTTAAGAAAGTGGAAGTCAGTTTTGTCTGAAAGAAGGCATTAGGGCTCATGTATTTTGTGTTGGGCTCCTAAAACCCACTTTTAGAGACCTCACAAAGTCAGCAGCCACTTAGAATGTACTGGGAACAAGTTACAGGAAAATGTCACCAAAGTGCTTATCTCAGCCCAAAAATGCCATTTTGAGCCACGATTTTTTAAGGAAAGTGGGTGTCAGTTTTGTATGAAGGAAGGCATTGGGGCTCATGTATTTTGTGTTGGGCTCCTAAAACCCACTTTTAGAGACCTCACAAAGTCAGCAGCCACTTAGAATGTACTGGGAACAAGTTACAGGAAAATGTCACCAAAGTGCTTATCTCAGCCCAAAAATGCTATTTTGAGCCACGATTTTTTAAGGAAAGTGGGTGTCAGTTTTGTCTGAAGGAAGGCATTAGGGCTCATGTATTTTGTGTTGGGCTCCTAAAACCCACTTTTAGAGACCTCACAAAGTCAACAGCCACTTAGAATGTACTGGGAACAAGTTACAGGAAAATGTCACCAAAGTGCTTATCTCAGTCTAAAAATGCTATTTTGACCCAAGATTTTTTTAAGAAAGTGGGAGTCAGTTTTGTCTGAAAGAAGGCATTAGGGCTTATGTATTTTGTGTTGGGCTCCTAAAACCCACTTTTAGAGACCTCACAAAGTCAGCAGCCACTTAGAATGTACTGGGAACAAGTTACAGGAAAATGTCACCAAAGTGCTTATCTCAGCCCAAAAATGCTATTTTGAGCCACGATTTTTTAAGGAAAGTGGGTGTCAGTTTTGTCTGAAGGAAGGCATTAGGGCTCATGTATTTTGTGTTGGGCTCCTAAAACCCACTTTTAGAGACCTCACAAAGTCAGCAGCCACTTAGAATGTACTGGGAACAAGTTACAGGAAAATGTCACCAAAGTGCTTATCTCAGCCCAAAAATGTTATTTTGAGCCACGATTTTTTAAGGAAAGTGGGTGTCAGTTTTGTCTGAAGGAAGGCATTAGGGCTCATGTATTTTGTGTTGGGCTCCTAAAACCCACTTTTAGAGACCTCACAAAGTCAGCAGCCACTTAGAATGTACTGGGAACAAGTTACAGGAAAATGTCACCAAAGTGATTATCTCAGTCTAAAAATGCTATTTTGACCCAAGATTTTTTTAAGAAAGTGGGTGTCAGTTTTGTCTGAAGGAAGGCATTAGGGCTCATGTATTTTGTGTTGGGCTCCTAAAACCCACTTTTAGAGACCTCACAAAGTCAACAGCCACTTAGAATGTACTGGGAACAAGTTACAGGAAAATGTCACCAAAGTGCTTTTCTCAGCCCAAAAATGCTATTTTGAGCCACGATTTTTTAAGGAAAGTGGGTGTCAGTTTTGTCTGAAGGAAGGCATTAGGGCTCATGTATTTTGTGTTGGGCTCCTAAAACCCACTTTTAGAGACCTCACAAAGTCAACAGCCACTTAGAATGTACTGGGAACAAGTTACAGGAAAATGTCACCAAAGTGCTTATCTCAGTCTAAAAATGCTATTTTGACCCAAGATTTTTTTAAGAAAGTGGGAGTCAGTTTTGTCTGAAAGAAGGCATTAGGGCTTATGTATTTTGTGTTGGGCTCCTAAAACCCACTTTTAGAGACCTCACAAAGTCAGCAGCCACTTAGAATGTACTGGGAACAAGTTACAGGAAAATGTCACCAAAGTGCTTTTCTCAGCCCAAAAATGCTATTTTGAGCCACGATTTTTTAAGGAAAGTGGGTGTCAGTTTTGTCTGAAGGAAGGCATTAGGGCTCATGTATTTTGTGTTGGGCTCCTAAAACCCACTTTTAGAGACCTCACAAAGTCAGCAGCCACTTAGAATGTACTGGGAACAAGTTACAGGAAAATGTCACCAAAGTGCTTATCTCAGTCTAATAATGCTATTTTGACCCAAGATTTTTTTAAGAAAGTGGAAGTCAGTTTTGTCTGAAAGAAGGCATTAGGGCTCATGTATTTTGTGTTGGGCTCCTAAAACCCACTTTTAGAGACCTCACAAAGTCAGCAGCCACTTAGAATGTACTGGGAACAAGTTACAGGAAAATGTCACCAAAGTGCTTATCTCAGCCCAAAAATGCCATTTTGAGCCACGATTTTTTAAGGAAAGTGGGTGTCAGTTTTGTATGAAGGAAGGCATTGGGGCTCATGTATTTTGTGTTGGGCTCCTAAAACCCACTTTTAGAGACCTCACAAAGTCAGCAGCCACTTAGAATGTACTGGGAACAAGTTACAGGAAAATGTCACCAAAGTGCTTATCTCAGCCCAAAAATGCCATTTTGAGCCACGATTTTTTAAGGAAAGTGGGTGTCAGTTTTGTATGAAGGAAGGCATTGGGGCTCATGTATTTTGTGTTGGGCTCCTAAAACCCACTTTTAGAGACCTCACAAAGTCAGCAGCCACTTAGAATGTACTGGGAACAAGTTACAGGAAAATGTCACCAAAGTGCTTATCTCAGTCTAATAATGCTATTTTGACCCAAGATTTTTTTAAGAAAGTGGAAGTCAGTTTTGTCTGAAAGAAGGCATTAGGGCTCATGTATTTTGTGTTGGGCTCCTAAAACCCACTTTTAGAGACCTCACAAAGTCAGCAGCCACTTAGAATGTACTGGGAACAAGTTACAGGAAAATGTCACCAAAGTGCTTATCTCAGCCCAAAAATGCCATTTTGAGCCACGATTTTTTAAGGAAAGTGGGTGTCAGTTTTGTATGAAGGAAGGCATTGGGGCTCATGTATTTTGTGTTGGGCTCCTAAAACCCACTTTTAGAGACCTCACAAAGTCAGCAGCCACTTAGAATGTACTGGGAACAAGTTACAGGAAAATGTCACCAAAGTGCTTATCTCAGCCCAAAAATGCTATTTTGAGCCACGATTTTTTAAGGAAAGTGGGTGTCAGTTTTGTCTGAAGGAAGGCATTAGGGCTCATGTATTTTGTGTTGGGCTCCTAAAACCCACTTTTAGAGACCTCACAAAGTCAACAGCCACTTAGAATGTACTGGGAACAAGTTACAGGAAAATGTCACCAAAGTGCTTATCTCAGTCTAAAAATGCTATTTTGACCCAAGATTTTTTTAAGAAAGTGGGAGTCAGTTTTGTCTGAAAGAAGGCATTAGGGCTTATGTATTTTGTGTTGGGCTCCTAAAACCCACTTTTAGAGACCTCACAAAGTCAGCAGCCACTTAGAATGTACTGGGAACAAGTTACAGGAAAATGTCACCAAAGTGCTTATCTCAGCCCAAAAATGCTATTTTGAGCCACGATTTTTTAAGGAAAGTGGGTGTCAGTTTTGTCTGAAGGAAGGCATTAGGGCTCATGTATTTTGTGTTGGGCTCCTAAAACCCACTTTTAGAGACCTCACAAAGTCAGCAGCCACTTAGAATGTACTGGGAACAAGTTACAGGAAAATGTCACCAAAGTGATTATCTCAGTCTAAAAATGCTATTTTGACCCAAGATTTTTTTAAGAAAGTGGGTGTCAGTTTTGTCTGAAGGAAGGCATTAGGGCTCATGTATTTTGTGTTGGGCTCCTAAAACCCACTTTTAGAGACCTCACAAAGTCAACAGCCACTTAGAATGTACTGGGAACAAGTTACAGGAAAATGTCACCAAAGTGCTTATCTCAGTCTAAAAATGCTATTTTGACCCAAGATTTTTTTAAGAAAGTGGGAGTCAGTTTTGTCTGAAAGAAGGCATTAGGGCTTATGTATTTTGTGTTGGGCTCCTAAAACCCACTTTTAGAGACCTCACAAAGTCAGCAGCCACTTAGAATGTACTGGGAACAAGTTACAGGAAAATGTCACCAAAGTGCTTTTCTCAGCCCAAAAATGCTATTTTGAGCCACGATTTTTTAAGGAAAGTGGGTGTCAGTTTTGTCTGAAGGAAGGCATTAGGGCTCATGTATTTTGTGTTGGGCTCCTAAAACCCACTTTTAGAGACCTCACAAAGTCAGCAGCCACTTAGAATGTACTGGGAACAAGTTACAGGAAAATGTCACCAAAGTGCTTATCTCAGTCTAATAATGCTATTTTGACCCAAGATTTTTTTAAGAAAGTGGAAGTCAGTTTTGTCTGAAAGAAGGCATTAGGGCTCATGTATTTTGTGTTGGGCTCCTAAAACCCACTTTTAGAGACCTCACAAAGTCAGCAGCCACTTAGAATGTACTGGGAACAAGTTACAGGAAAATGTCACCAAAGTGCTTATCTCAGCCCAAAAATGCCATTTTGAGCCACGATTTTTTAAGGAAAGTGGGTGTCAGTTTTGTATGAAGGAAGGCATTGGGGCTCATGTATTTTGTGTTGGGCTCCTAAAACCCACTTTTAGAGACCTCACAAAGTCAGCAGCCACTTAGAATGTACTGGGAACAAGTTACAGGAAAATGTCACCAAAGTGCTTATCTCAGCCCAAAAATGCCATTTTGAGCCACGATTTTTTAAGGAAAGTGGGTGTCAGTTTTGTATGAAGGAAGGCATTGGGGCTCATGTATTTTGTGTTGGGCTCCTAAAACCCACTTTTAGAGACCTCACAAAGTCAGCAGCCACTTAGAATGTACTGGGAACAAGTTACAGGAAAATGTCACCAAAGTGCTTATCTCAGTCTAATAATGCTATTTTGACCCAAGATTTTTTTAAGAAAGTGGAAGTCAGTTTTGTCTGAAAGAAGGCATTAGGGCTCATGTATTTTGTGTTGGGCTCCTAAAACCCACTTTTAGAGACCTCACAAAGTCAGCAGCCACTTAGAATGTACTGGGAACAAGTTACAGGAAAATGTCACCAAAGTGCTTATCTCAGCCCAAAAATGCCATTTTGAGCCACGATTTTTTAAGGAAAGTGGGTGTCAGTTTTGTATGAAGGAAGGCATTGGGGCTCATGTATTTTGTGTTGGGCTCCTAAAACCCACTTTTAGAGACCTCACAAAGTCAGCAGCCACTTAGAATGTACTGGGAACAAGTTACAGGAAAATGTCACCAAAGTGCTTATCTCAGTCTAATAATGCTATTTTGACCCAAGATTTTTTTAAGAAAGTGGAAGTCAGTTTTGTCTGAAAGAAGGCATTAGGGCTCATGTATTTTGTGTTGGGCTCCTAAAACCCACTTTTAGAGACCTCACAAAGTCAGCAGCCACTTAGAATGTACTGGGAACAAGTTACAGGAAAATGTCACCAAAGTGCTTATCTCAGCCCAAAAATGCCATTTTGAGCCACGATTTTTTAAGGAAAGTGGGTGTCAGTTTTGTATGAAGGAAGGCATTGGGGCTCATGTATTTTGTGTTGGGCTCCTAAAACCCACTTTTAGAGACCTCACAAAGTCAGCAGCCACTTAGAATGTACTGGGAACAAGTTACAGGAAAATGTCACCAAAGTGCTTATCTCAGCCCAAAAATGCTATTTTGAGCCACGATTTTTTAAGGAAAGTGGGTGTCAGTTTTGTCTGAAGGAAGGCATTAGGGCTCATGTATTTTGTGTTGGGCTCCTAAAACCCACTTTTAGAGACCTCACAAAGTCAACAGCCACTTAGAATGTACTGGGAACAAGTTACAGGAAAATGTCACCAAAGTGCTTATCTCAGTCTAAAAATGCTATTTTGACCCAAGATTTTTTTAAGAAAGTGGGAGTCAGTTTTGTCTGAAAGAAGGCATTAGGGCTTATGTATTTTGTGTTGGGCTCCTAAAACCCACTTTTAGAGACCTCACAAAGTCAGCAGCCACTTAGAATGTACTGGGAACAAGTTACAGGAAAATGTCACCAAAGTGCTTATCTCAGCCCAAAAATGCTATTTTGAGCCACGATTTTTTAAGGAAAGTGGGTGTCAGTTTTGTCTGAAGGAAGGCATTAGGGCTCATGTATTTTGTGTTGGGCTCCTAAAACCCACTTTTAGAGACCTCACAAAGTCAGCAGCCACTTAGAATGTACTGGGAACAAGTTACAGGAAAATGTCACCAAAGTGCTTATCTCAGCCCAAAAATGTTATTTTGAGCCACGATTTTTTAAGGAAAGTGGGTGTCAGTTTTGTCTGAAGGAAGGCATTAGGGCTCATGTATTTTGTGTTGGGCTCCTAAAACCCACTTTTAGAGACCTCACAAAGTCAGCAGCCACTTAGAATGTACTGGGAACAAGTTACAGGAAAATGTCACCAAAGTGATTATCTCAGTCTAAAAATGCTATTTTGACCCAAGATTTTTTTAAGAAAGTGGGTGTCAGTTTTGTCTGAAGGAAGGCATTAGGGCTCATGTATTTTGTGTTGGGCTCCTAAAACCCACTTTTAGAGACCTCACAAAGTCAGCAGCCACTTAGAATGTACTGGGAACAAGTTACAGGAAAATGTCACCAAAGTGATTATCTCAGTCTAAAAATGCTATTTTGACCCAAGATTTTTTTAAGAAAGTGGGTGTCAGTTTTGTCTGAAGGAAGGCATTAGGGCTCATGTATTTTGTGTTGGGCTCCTAAAACCCACTTTTAGAGACCTCACAAAGTCAACAGCCACTTAGAATGTACTGGGAACAAGTTACAGGAAAATGTCACCAAAGTGCTTTTCTCAGCCCAAAAATGCTATTTTGAGCCACGATTTTTTAAGGAAAGTGGGTGTCAGTTTTGTCTGAAGGAAGGCATTAGGGCTCATGTATTTTGTGTTGGGCTCCTAAAACCCACTTTTAGAGACCTCACAAAGTCAGCAGCCACTTAGAATGTACTGGGAACAAGTTACAGGAAAATGTCACCAAAGTGATTATCTCAGTCTAAAAATGCTATTTTGACCCAAGATTTTTTTAAGAAAGTGGGTGTCAGTTTTGTCTGAAGGAAGGCATTAGGGCTCATGTATTTTGTGTTGGGCTCCTAAAACCCACTTTTAGAGACCTCACAAAGTCAACAGCCACTTAGAATGTACTGGGAACAAGTTACAGGAAAATGTCACCAAAGTGCTTATCTCAGTCTAAAAATGCTATTTTGACCCAAGATTTTTTTAAGAAAGTGGGAGTCAGTTTTGTCTGAAAGAAGGCATTAGGGCTTATGTATTTTGTGTTGGGCTCCTAAAACCCACTTTTAGAGACCTCACAAAGTCAGCAGCCACTTAGAATGTACTGGGAACAAGTTACAGGAAAATGTCACCAAAGTGCTTTTCTCAGCCCAAAAATGCTATTTTGAGCCACGATTTTTTAAGGAAAGTGGGTGTCAGTTTTGTCTGAAGGAAGGCATTAGGGCTCATGTATTTTGTGTTGGGCTCCTAAAACCCACTTTTAGAGACCTCACAAAGTCAGCAGCCACTTAGAATGTACTGGGAACAAGTTACAGGAAAATGTCACCAAAGTGCTTATCTCAGTCTAAAAATGCTATTTTGACCCAAGATTTTTTTAAGAAAGTGGGAGTCAGTTTTGTCTGAAAGAAGGCATTAGGGCTTATGTATTTTGTGTTGGGCTCCTAAAACCCACTTTTAGAGACCTCACAAAGTCAGCAGCCACTTAGAATGTACTGGGAACAAGTTACAGGAAAATGTCACCAAAGTGCTTATCTCAGCCCAAAAATGCTATTTTGAGCCACGATTTTTTAAGGAAAGTGGGTGTCAGTTTTGTCTGAAGGAAGGCATTAGGGCTCATGTATTTTGTGTTGGGCTCCTAAAACCCACTTTTAGAGACCTCACAAAGTCAACAGCCACTTAGAATGTACTGGGAACAAGTTACAGGAAAATGTCACCAAAGTGCTTTTCTCAGCCCAAAAATGCTATTTTGAGCCACGATTTTTTAAGGAAAGTGGGTGTCAGTTTTGTCTGAAGGAAGGCATTAGGGCTCATGTATTTTGTGTTGGGCTCCTAAAACCCACTTTTAGAGACCTCACAAAGTCAGCAGCCACTTAGAATGTACTGGGAACAAGTTACAGGAAAATGTCACCAAAGTGATTATCTCAGTCTAAAAATGCTATTTTGACCCAAGATTTTTTTAAGAAAGTGGGTGTCAGTTTTGTCTGAAGGAAGGCATTAGGGCTCATGTATTTTGTGTTGGGCTCCTAAAACCCACTTTTAGAGACCTCACAAAGTCAACAGCCACTTAGAATGTACTGGGAACAAGTTACAGGAAAATGTCACCAAAGTGCTTATCTCAGTCTAAAAATGCTATTTTGACCCAAGATTTTTTTAAGAAAGTGGGAGTCAGTTTTGTCTGAAAGAAGGCATTAGGGCTTATGTATTTTGTGTTGGGCTCCTAAAACCCACTTTTAGAGACCTCACAAAGTCAGCAGCCACTTAGAATGTACTGGGAACAAGTTACAGGAAAATGTCACCAAAGTGCTTATCTCAGCCCAAAAATGCTATTTTGAGCCACGATTTTTTAAGGAAAGTGGGTGTCAGTTTTGTCTGAAGGAAGGCATTAGGGCTCATGTATTTTGTGTTGGGCTCCTAAAACCCACTTTTAGAGACCTCACAAAGTCAGCAGCCACTTAGAATGTACTGGGAACAAGTTACAGGAAAATGTCACCAAAGTGCTTATCTCAGCCCAAAAATGTTATTTTGAGCCACGATTTTTTAAGGAAAGTGGGTGTCAGTTTTGTCTGAAGGAAGGCATTAGGGCTCATGTATTTTGTGTTGGGCTCCTAAAACCCACTTTTAGAGACCTCACAAAGTCAGCAGCCACTTAGAATGTACTGGGAACAAGTTACAGGAAAATGTCACCAAAGTGATTATCTCAGTCTAAAAATGCTATTTTGACCCAAGATTTTTTTAAGAAAGTGGGTGTCAGTTTTGTCTGAAGGAAGGCATTAGGGCTCATGTATTTTGTGTTGGGCTCCTAAAACCCACTTTTAGAGACCTCACAAAGTCAACAGCCACTTAGAATGTACTGGGAACAAGTTACAGGAAAATGTCACCAAAGTGCTTATCTCAGTCTAAAAATGCTATTTTGAGCCACGATTTTTTAAGGAAAGTGGGTGTCAGTTTTGTCTGAAGGAAGGCATTAGGGCTCATGTATTTTGTGTTGGGCTCCTAAAACCCACTTTTAGAGACCTCACAAAGTCAGCAGCCACTTAGAATGTACTGGGAACAAGTTACAGGAAAATGTCACCAAAGTGATTATCTCAGTCTAAAAATGCTATTTTGACCCAAGATTTTTTTAAGAAAGTGGGTGTCAGTTTTGTCTGAAGGAAGGCATTAGGGCTCATGTATTTTGTGTTGGGCTCCTAAAACCCACTTTTAGAGACCTCACAAAGTCAACAGCCACTTAGAATGTACTGGGAACAAGTTACAGGAAAATGTCACCAAAGTGCTTTTCTCAGCCCAAAAATGCTATTTTGAGCCACGATTTTTTAAGGAAAGTGGGTGTCAGTTTTGTCTGAAGGAAGGCATTAGGGCTCATGTATTTTGTGTTGGGCTCCTAAAACCCGCTTTTAGAGACCTCACAAAGTCAGCAGCCACTTAGAATGTACTGGGAACAAGTTACAGGAAAATGTCACCAAAGTGATTATCTCAGTCTAAAAATGCTATTTTGACCCAAGATTTTTTTAAGAAAGTGGGTGTCAGTTTTGTCTGAAGGAAGGCATTAGGGCTCATGTATTTTGTGTTGGGCTCCTAAAACCCACTTTTAGAGACCTCACAAAGTCAACAGCCACTTAGAATGTACTGGGAACAAGTTACAGGAAAATGTCACCAAAGTGCTTATCTCAGTCTAAAAATGCTATTTTGACCCAAGATTTTTTTAAGAAAGTGGGAGTCAGTTTTGTCTGAAAGAAGGCATTAGGGCTTATGTATTTTGTGTTGGGCTCCTAAAACCCACTTTTAGAGACCTCACAAAGTCAGCAGCCACTTAGAATGTACTGGGAACAAGTTACAGGAAAATGTCACCAAAGTGCTTATCTCAGCCCAAAAATGCTATTTTGAGCCACGATTTTTTAAGGAAAGTGGGTGTCAGTTTTGTCTGAAGGAAGGCATTAGGGCTCATGTATTTTGTGTTGGGCTCCTAAAACCCACTTTTAGAGACCTCACAAAGTCAGCAGCCACTTAGAATGTACTGGGAACAAGTTACAGGAAAATGTCACCAAAGTGCTTATCTCAGCCCAAAAATGTTATTTTGAGCCACGATTTTTTAAGGAAAGTGGGTGTCAGTTTTGTCTGAAGGAAGGCATTAGGGCTCATGTATTTTGTGTTGGGCTCCTAAAACCCACTTTTAGAGACCTCACAAAGTCAGCAGCCACTTAGAATGTACTGGGAACAAGTTACAGGAAAATGTCACCAAAGTGATTATCTCAGTCTAAAAATGCTATTTTGACCCAAGATTTTTTTAAGAAAGTGGGTGTCAGTTTTGTCTGAAGGAAGGCATTAGGGCTCATGTATTTTGTGTTGGGCTCCTAAAACCCACTTTTAGAGACCTCACAAAGTCAACAGCCACTTAGAATGTACTGGGAACAAGTTACAGGAAAATGTCACCAAAGTGCTTTTCTCAGCCCAAAAATGCTATTTTGAGCCACGATTTTTTAAGGAAAGTGGGTGTCAGTTTTGTCTGAAGGAAGGCATTAGGGCTCATGTATTTTGTGTTGGGCTCCTAAAACCCGCTTTTAGAGACCTCACAAAGTCAGCAGCCACTTAGAATGTACTGGGAACAAGTTACAGGAAAATGTCACCAAAGTGATTATCTCAGTCTAAAAATGCTATTTTGACCCAAGATTTTTTTAAGAAAGTGGGTGTCAGTTTTGTCTGAAGGAAGGCATTAGGGCTCATGTATTTTGTGTTGGGCTCCTAAAACCCACTTTTAGAGACCTCACAAAGTCAACAGCCACTTAGAATGTACTGGGAACAAGTTACAGGAAAATGTCACCAAAGTGCTTATCTCAGTCTAAAAATGCTATTTTGACCCAAGATTTTTTTAAGAAAGTGGGAGTCAGTTTTGTCTGAAAGAAGGCATTAGGGCTTATGTATTTTGTGTTGGGCTCCTAAAACCCACTTTTAGAGACCTCACAAAGTCAGCAGCCACTTAGAATGTACTGGGAACAAGTTACAGGAAAATGTCACCAAAGTGCTTATCTCAGCCCAAAAATGCTATTTTGAGCCACGATTTTTTAAGGAAAGTGGGTGTCAGTTTTGTCTGAAGGAAGGCATTAGGGCTCATGTATTTTGTGTTGGGCTCCTAAAACCCACTTTTAGAGACCTCACAAAGTCAGCAGCCACTTAGAATGTACTGGGAACAAGTTACAGGAAAATGTCACCAAAGTGCTTATCTCAGCCCAAAAATGTTATTTTGAGCCACGATTTTTTAAGGAAAGTGGGTGTCAGTTTTGTCTGAAGGAAGGCATTAGGGCTCATGTATTTTGTGTTGGGCTCCTAAAACCCACTTTTAGAGACCTCACAAAGTCAGCAGCCACTTAGAATGTACTGGGAACAAGTTACAGGAAAATGTCACCAAAGTGATTATCTCAGTCTAAAAAGGCTATTTTGACCCAAGATTTTTTTAAGAAAGTGGGTGTCAGTTTTGTCTGAAGGAAGGCATTAGGGCTCATGTATTTTGTGTTGGGCTCCTAAAACCCACTTTTAGAGACCTCACAAAGTCAACAGCCACTTAGAATGTACTGGGAACAAGTTACAGGAAAATGTCACCAAAGTGCTTATCTCAGTCTAAAAATGCTATTTTGAGCCACGATTTTTTAAGGAAAGTGGGTGTCAGTTTTGTCTGAAGGAAGGCATTAGGGCTCATGTATTTTGTGTTGGGCTCCTAAAACCCACTTTTAGAGACCTCACAAAGTCAGCAGCCACTTAGAATGTACTGGGAACAAGTTACAGGAAAATGTCACCAAAGTGATTATCTCAGTCTAAAAATGCTATTTTGACCCAAGATTTTTTTAAGAAAGTGGGTGTCAGTTTTGTCTGAAGGAAGGCATTAGGGCTCATGTATTTTGTGTTGGGCTCCTAAAACCCACTTTTAGAGACCTCACAAAGTCAACAGCCACTTAGAATGTACTGGGAACAAGTTAAAGGAAAATGTCACCAAAGTGCTTTTCTCAGCCCAAAAATGCTATTTTGAGCCACGATTTTTTAAGGAAAGTGGGTGTCAGTTTTGTCTGAAGGAAGGCATTAGGGCTCATGTATTTTGTGTTGGGCTCCTAAAACCCACTTTTAGAGACCTCACAAAGTCAGCAGCCACTTAGAATGTACTGGGAACAAGTTACAGGAAAATGTCACCAAAGTGATTATCTCAGTCTAAAAATGCTATTTTGACCCAAGATTTTTTTAAGAAAGTGGGTGTCAGTTTTGTCTGAAGGAAGGCATTAGGGCTCATGTATTTTGTGTTGGGCTCCTAAAACCCACTTTTAGAGACCTCACAAAGTCAACAGCCACTTAGAATGTACTGGGAACAAGTTACAGGAAAATGTCACCAAAGTGCTTATCTCAGTCTAAAAATGCTATTTTGACCCAAGATTTTTTTAAGAAAGTGGGAGTCAGTTTTGTCTGAAAGAAGGCATTAGGGCTTATGTATTTTGTGTTGGGCTCCTAAAACCCACTTTTAGAGACCTCACAAAGTCAGCAGCCACTTAGAATGTACTGGGAACAAGTTACAGGAAAATGTCACCAAAGTGCTTATCTCAGCCCAAAAATGCTATTTTGAGCCACGATTTTTTAAGGAAAGTGGGTGTCAGTTTTGTCTGAAGGAAGGCATTAGGGCTCATGTATTTTGTGTTGGGCTCCTAAAACCCACTTTTAGAGACCTCACAAAGTCAGCAGCCACTTAGAATGTACTGGGAACAAGTTACAGGAAAATGTCACCAAAGTGCTTATCTCAGCCCAAAAATGTTATTTTGAGCCACGATTTTTTAAGGAAAGTGGGTGTCAGTTTTGTCTGAAGGAAGGCATTAGGGCTCATGTATTTTGTGTTGGGCTCCTAAAACCCACTTTTAGAGACCTCACAAAGTCAGCAGCCACTTAGAATGTACTGGGAACAAGTTACAGGAAAATGTCACCAAAGTGATTATCTCAGTCTAAAAATGCTATTTTGACCCAAGATTTTTTTAAGAAAGTGGGTGTCAGTTTTGTCTGAAGGAAGGCATTAGGGCTCATGTATTTTGTGTTGGGCTCCTAAAACCCACTTTTAGAGACCTCACAAAGTCAACAGCCACTTAGAATGTACTGGGAACAAGTTACAGGAAAATGTCACCAAAGTGCTTATCTCAGTCTAAAAATGCTATTTTGACCCAAGATTTTTTTAAGAAAGTGGGAGTCAGTTTTGTCTGAAAGAAGGCATTAGGGCTTATGTATTTTGTGTTGGGCTCCTAAAACCCACTTTTAGAGACCTCACAAAGTCAGCAGCCACTTAGAATGTACTGGGAACAAGTTACAGGAAAATGTCACCAAAGTGCTTATCTCAGCCCAAAAATGCTATTTTGAGCCACGATTTTTTAAGGAAAGTGGGTGTCAGTTTTGTCTGAAGGAAGGCATTAGGGCTCATGTATTTTGTGTTGGGCTCCTAAAACCCACTTTTAGAGACCTCACAAAGTCAGCAGCCACTTAGAATGTACTGGGAACAAGTTACAGGAAAATGTCACCAAAGTGATTATCTCAGTCTAAAAATGCTATTTTGACCCAAGATTTTTTTAAGAAAGTGGGTGTCAGTTTTGTCTGAAGGAAGGCATTAGGGCTCATGTATTTTGTGTTGGGCTCCTAAAACCCACTTTTAGAGACCTCACAAAGTCAACAGCCACTTAGAATGTACTGGGAACAAGTTACAGGAAAATGTCACCAAAGTGCTTATCTCAGTCTAAAAATGCTATTTTGAGCCACGATTTTTTAAGGAAAGTGGGTGTCAGTTTTGTCTGAAGGAAGGCATTAGAGCTCATGTATTTTGTGTTGGGCTCCTAAAACCCACTTTTAGAGACCTCACAAAGTCAGCAGCCACTTAGAATGTACTGGGAACAAGTTACAGGAAAATGTCACCAAAGTGATTATCTCAGTCTAAAAATGCTATTTTGACCCAAGATTTTTTTAAGAAAGTGGGTGTCAGTTTTGTCTGAAGGAAGGCATTAGGGCTCATGTATTTTGTGTTGGGCTCCTAAAACCCACTTTTAGAGACCTCACAAAGTCAACAGCCACTTAGAATGTACTGGGAACAAGTTACAGGAAAATGTCACCAAAGTGCTTTTCTCAGCCCAAAAATGCTATTTTGAGCCACGATTTTTTAAGGAAAGTGGGTGTCAGTTTTGTCTGAAGGAAGGCATTAGGGCTCATGTATTTTGTGTTGGGCTCCTAAAACCCACTTTTAGAGACCTCACAAAGTCAGCAGCCACTTAGAATGTACTGGGAACAAGTTACAGGAAAATGTCACCAAAGTGATTATCTCAGTCTAAAAATGCTATTTTGACCCAAGATTTTTTTAAGAAAGTGGGTGTCAGTTTTGTCTGAAGGAAGGCATTAGGGCTCATGTATTTTGTGTTGGGCTCCTAAAACCCACTTTTAGAGACCTCACAAAGTCAACAGCCACTTAGAATGTACTGGGAACAAGTTACAGGAAAATGTCACCAAAGTGCTTATCTCAGTCTAAAAATGCTATTTTGACCCAAGATTTTTTTAAGAAAGTGGGAGTCAGTTTTGTCTGAAAGAAGGCATTAGGGCTTATGTATTTTGTGTTGGGCTCCTAAAACCCACTTTTAGAGACCTCACAAAGTCAGCAGCCACTTAGAATGTACTGGGAACAAGTTACAGGAAAATGTCACCAAAGTGCTTATCTCAGCCCAAAAATGCTATTTTGAGCCACGATTTTTTAAGGAAAGTGGGTGTCAGTTTTGTCTGAAGGAAGGCATTAGGGCTCATGTATTTTGTGTTGGGCTCCTAAAACCCACTTTTAGAGACCTCACAAAGTCAGCAGCCACTTAGAATGTACTGGGAACAAGTTACAGGAAAATGTCACCAAAGTGCTTATCTCAGCCCAAAAATGTTATTTTGAGCCACGATTTTTTAAGGAAAGTGGGTGTCAGTTTTGTCTGAAGGAAGGCATTAGGGCTCATGTATTTTGTGTTGGGCTCCTAAAACCCACTTTTAGAGACCTCACAAAGTCAGCAGCCACTTAGAATGTACTGGGAACAAGTTACAGGAAAATGTCACCAAAGTGATTATCTCAGTCTAAAAATGCTATTTTGACCCAAGATTTCTTTAAGAAAGTGGGTGTCAGTTTTGTCTGAAGGAAGGCATTAGGGCTCATGTATTTTGTGTTGGGCTCCTAAAACCCACTTTTAGAGACCTCACAAAGTCAACAGCCACTTAGAATGTACTGGGAACAAGTTACAGGAAAATGTCACCAAAGTGCTTATCTCAGTCTAAAAATGCTATTTTGACCCAAGATTTTTTTAAGAAAGTGGGAGTCAGTTTTGTCTGAAAGAAGGCATTAGGGCTTATGTATTTTGTGTTGGGCTCCTAAAACCCACTTTTAGAGACCTCACAAAGTCAGCAGCCACTTAGAATGTACTGGGAACAAGTTACAGGAAAATGTCACCAAAGTGCTTATCTCAGCCCAAAAATGCTATTTTGAGCCACGATTTTTTAAGGAAAGTGGGTGTCAGTTTTGTCTGAAGGAAGGCATTAGGGCTCATGTATTTTGTGTTGGGCTCCTAAAACCCACTTTTAGAGACCTCACAAAGTCAGCAGCCACTTAGAATGTACTGGGAACAAGTTACAGGAAAATATCACCAAAGTGATTATCTCAGTCTAAAAATGCTATTTTAACCCAAGATTTTTTTAAGAAAGTGGGTGTCAGTTTTGTCTGAAGGAAGGCATTAGGGCTCATGTATTTTGTGTTGGGCTCCTAAAACCCACTTTTAGAGACCTCACAAAGTCAACAGCCACTTAGAATGTACTGGGAACAAGTTACAGGAAAATGTCACCAAAGTGCTTATCTCAGTCTAAAAATGCTATTTTGAGCCACGATTTTTTAAGGAAAGTGGGTGTCAGTTTTGTCTGAAGGAAGGCATTAGGGCTCATGTATTTTGTGTTGGGCTCCTAAAACCCACTTTTAGAGACCTCACAAAGTCAGCAGCCACTTAGAATGTACTGGGAACAAGTTACAGGAAAATGTCACCAAAGTGATTATCTCAGTCTAAAAATGCTATTTTGACCCAAGATTTTTTTAAGAAAGTGGGTGTCAGTTTTGTCTGAAGGAAGGCATTAGGGCTCATGTATTTTGTGTTGGGCTCCTAAAACCCACTTTTAGAGACCTCACAAAGTCAACAGCCACTTAGAATGTACTGGGAACAAGTTACAGGAAAATGTCACCAAAGTGCTTTTCTCAGCCCAAAAATGCTATTTTGAGCCACGATTTTTTAAGGAAAGTGGGTGTCAGTTTTGTCTGAAGGAAGGCATTAGGGCTCATGTATTTTGTGTTGGGCTCCTAAAACCCACTTTTAGAGACCTCACAAAGTCAGCAGCCACTTAGAATGTACTGGGAACAAGTTACAGGAAAATGTCACCAAAGTGCTTATCTCAGTCTAAAAATGCTATTTTGACCCAAGATTTTTTTAAGAAAGTGGGAGTCAGTTTTGTCTGAAAGAAGGCATTAGGGCTTATGTATTTTGTGTTGGGCTCCTAAAACCCACTTTTAGAGACCTCACAAAGTCAGCAGCCACTTAGAATGTACTGGGAACAAGTTACAGGAAAATGTCACCAAAGTGCTTATCTCAGCCCAAAAATGCTATTTTGAGCCACGATTTTTTAAGGAAAGTGGGTGTCAGTTTTGTCTGAAGGAAGGCATTAGGGCTCATGTATTTTGTGTTGGGCTCCTAAAACCCACTTTTAGAGACCTCACAAAGTCAGCAGCCACTTAGAATGTACTGGGAACAAGTTACAGGAAAATGTCACCAAAGTGCTTATCTCAGCCCAAAAATGTTATTTTGAGCCACGATTTTTTAAGGAAAGTGGGTGTCAGTTTTGTCTGAAGGAAGGCATTAGGGCTCATGTATTTTGTGTTGGGCTCCTAAAACCCACTTTTAGAGACCTCACAAAGTCAACAGCCACTTAGAATGTACTGGGAACAAGTTACAGGAAAATGTCACCAAAGTGCTTATCTCAGCCCAAAAATGCTATTTTGAGCCACGATTTTTTAAGGAAAGTGGGTGTCAGTTTTGTCTGAAGGAAGGCATTAGGGCTCATGTATTTTGTGTTGGGCTCCTAAAACCCACTTTTAGAGACCTCACAAAGTCAGCAGCCACTTAGAATGTACTGGGAACAAGTTACAGGAAAATGTCACCAAAGTGATTATCTCAGTCTAAAAATGCTATTTTGACCCAAGATTTTTTTAAGAAAGTGGGTGTCAGTTTTGTCTGAAGGAAGGCATTAGGGCTCATGTATTTTGTGTTGGGCTCCTAAAACCCACTTTTAGAGACCTCACAAAGTCAACAGCCACTTAGAATGTACTGGGAACAAGTTACAGGAAAATGTCACCAAAGTGCTTATCTCAGTCTAAAAATGCTATTTTGACCCAAGATTTTTTTAAGAAAGTGGGAGTCAGTTTTGTCTGAAAGAAGGCATTAGGGCTTATGTATTTTGTGTTGGGCTCCTAAAACCCACTTTTAGAGACCTCACAAAGTCAGCAGCCACTTAGAATGTACTGGGAACAAGTTACAGGAAAATGTCACCAAAGTGCTTATCTCAACCCAAAAATGCTATTTTGAGCCACGATTTTTTAAGGAAAGTGGGTGTCAGTTTTGTCTGAAGGAAGGCATTAGGGCTCATGTATTTTGTGTTGGGCTCCTAAAACCCACTTTTAGAGACCTCACAAAGTCAGCAGCCACTTAGAATGTACTGGGAACAAGTTACAGGAAAATGTCACCAAAGTGCTTATCTCAGCCCAAAAATTTTATTTTGAGCCACGATTTTTTAAGGAAAGTGGGTGTCAGTTTTGTCTGAAGGAAGGCATTAGGGCTCATGTATTTTGTGTTGGGCTCCTAAAACCCACTTTTAGAGACCTCACAAAGTCAGCAGCCACTTAGAATGTACTGGGAACAAGTTACAGGAAAATGTCACCAAAGTGATTATCTCAGTCTAAAAATGCTATTTTGAGCCACGATTTTTTAAGGAAAGTGGTTGTCAGTTTTGTCTGAAGGAAGGCATTAGGGCTCATGTATTTTGTGTTGGGCTCCTAAAACCCACTTTTAGAGACCTCACAAAGTCAGCAGCCACTTAGAATGTACTGGGAACAAGTTACAGGAAAATGTCACCAAAGTGATTATCTCAGTCTAAAAATGCTATTTTGACCCAAGATTTTTTTAAGAAAGTGGGTGTCAGTTTTGTCTGAAGGAAGGCATTAGGGCTCATGTATTTTGTGTTGGGCTCCTAAAACCCACTTTTAGAGACCTCACAAAGTCAACAGCCACTTAGAATGTACTGGGAACAAGTTACAGGAAAATGTCACCAAAGTGCTTTTCTCAGCCCAAAAATGCTATTTTGAGCCACGATTTTTTAAGGAAAGTGGGTGTCAGTTTTGTCTGAAGGAAGGCATTAGGGCTCATGTATTTTGTGTTGGGCTCCTAAAACCCACTTTTAGAGACCTCACAAAGTCAGCAGCCACTTAGAATGTACTGGGAACAAGTTACAGGAAAATGTCACCAAAGTGATTATCTCAGTCTAAAAATGCTATTTTGACCCAAGATTTTTTTAAGAAAGTGGGTGTCAGTTTTGTCTGAAGGAAGGCATTAGGGCTCATGTATTTTGTGTTGGGCTCCTAAAACCCACTTTTAGAGACCTCACAAAGTCAACAGCCACTTAGAATGTACTGGGAACAAGTTACAGGAAAATGTCACCAAAGTGCTTATCTCAGTCTAAAAATGCTATTTTGACCCAAGATTTTTTTAAGAAAGTGGGAGTCAGTTTTGTCTGAAAGAAGGCATTAGGGCTTATGTATTTTGTGTTGGGCTCCTAAAACCCACTTTTAGAGACCTCACAAAGTCAGCAGCCACTTAGAATGTACTGGGAACAAGTTACAGGAAAATGTCACCAAAGTGCTTATCTCAGCCCAAAAATGCTATTTTGAGCCACGATTTTTTAAAGAAAGTGGGTGTCAGTTTTGTATGAAGGAAGGCATTGGGGCTCATGTATTTTGTGTTGGGCTCCTAAAACCCACTTTTAGAGACCTCACAAAGTCAGCAGCCACTTAGAATGTACTGGGAACAAGTTACAGGAAAATGTCAAAATAGCATTTTTAGGCTGAGATAAGCACTTTGGTGACACTTTCCTGTAACTTGTTCCCAGTACATTCTAAGTGGCTGCTGACTTTGTGAGGTCTCTAAAAGTGGGTTTTAGGAGCCCATACAAAATACATGAGCCCTAATGCCTTCCTTCAGACAAAACTGACACCCACTTTCTTAAAAATACGTATTATAATATGTGACTCTCTACCTCCCCCTACAGGCTGGTATTATAATATGTTACTCTCTACCTCCCCCTACAGGCTGGTATTATAATATGTTACTCTCTACCTCCCCCTACAGGCTGGTATTATAATATCTTACTCTCTACCTCCCCCTACAGACTGGTATTATACTATGTTACTCTCTACCTCCCCCTACAGGCTGGTATAATAATATGTTACTCTCTACCTCCCCCTAGAGGCTGGTATTATAATATGTTACTCTCTACCTCCCCCTAGAGACTGGTATTATACTATGTTACTCTCTACCTCCCCCTACAGGCTGGTATTATAATATGTTACTCTCTACCTCCCCCTACAGGTTGGTATTATAATATGTTACTCTCTACCTCCCCCTACAGGCTGGTATTATAATATGTTACTCTCTACCTCCCCCTACAGGCTGGTATTATAATATGTTACTCTCTACCTCCCCTACAGGCTGGTATTATAATATGTGACTCTCTACCTCCCCCTACAGGCTGGTATTATAATATGTTACTCTCTACCTCCCCCTACAGGCTGGTATTATAATATGTGACTCTCTACCTCCCCCTACAGGCTGGTATTATAATATGTGACTCTCTACCTCCCCCTACAGGCTGGTATTATAATATGTTACTCTCTACCTCCCCCTACAGGCTGGTATTATAATATGTTACTCTCTACCTCCCCCTATAGGCTGGTATTATAATATGTTACTCTCTACCTCCCTCTACAGGCTGGTATTATAATATGTTACTCTCTACCTCCCTCTACAGGCTGGTATTATAATATCTTACTCTCTACCTCCCCCTACAGACTGGTATTATACTAAGTTACTCTCTACCTCCCCCTACAGGCTGGTATAATAATATGTTACTCTCTACCTCCCCCTAGAGGCTGGTATTATAATATGTTACTCTCTACCTCCCCCTAGAGGCTGGTATTATAATATGTTACTCTCTACCTCCCCCTACAGGTTGGTATTATAATATGTGACTCTCTACCTCCCCCTACAGGCTGGTATTATAATATGTTACTCTCTACCTCCCCCTACAGACTGGTATTATACTATGTTACTCTCTACCTCCCCCTACAGGCTGGTATTATAATATGTTACTCTCTACCTCCCTCTACAGGCTGGTATTATAATATCTTACTCTCTACCTCCCCCTAGAGACTGGTATTATACTATGTTACTCTCTACCTCCCCCTACAGGCTGGTATTATACTATGTTACTCTCTACCTCCCCCTACAGGCTGGTATTATAATATGTGACTCTCTACCTCCCCCTACAGGCTGGTATTATAATATTTTACTCTCTACCTCCCCCTACAGGCTGGTATTATAATATGTTACTCTATACCTCCCCCTACAGGCTGGTATTATAATATGTTACTCTCTACCTCCCCCTACAGGCTGGTATTATACTATGTTACTCTCTACCTCCCCCTAAAGGCTGGTATTATAATATGTTACTCTCTACCTCCCCCTACAGGATGGTATAATAATATGTTAATCTCTACCAATCGATTGATCAATCGGTCGAACAATTAACCCCGGCCCCTCCCCCAGCCACTATGTGGGCGTGGCATATCACCTTGGGGGTGTGGTTTCGAGCCGGGGGTGTGGCCTATTGGTGAGGGGGGAGTGGTTTGGAGCTGTGGGCTTGGCCTATCACCAAGGGGGTGTGGTTTGGAGCTATGGGCGTGGCCTATCGCCAAGGGGGGGTGTGGTTTAAGGCTAGGGGTGTGGCCTATCGCCATGGGGGCGTGGTTTGGTGCTGGGGACGTGGCCTGTCGGCTTGGGGCGAGGGGCTGTGGTTTGAAGCTGGGGGCGTGGCCTATCGCCATCGGGGCGTGGTTTGGAGCGGGAGGCGTGGCCTGTCGGCTTGGGGGCGTGGTTTACAGCAGTGGGACTCAAAAATAGCAGATCTACAAGCTCGTAGATCATAGCTCTACGAGCTTGTAGATCTGATATCGGCTGGGGGTGGGCGTGGCCTATCACCCCGGGGGGTGGGGTCTGAAGCTGTGGGCGGGGCCTATTGGCTTGGGGGCGAAAAAAATAGCAGATCTACAAGCTCGTAGAGCATAGCTCTACGAGCTTGTAGATCTGCTATTTTTGAGTCCCACTGCTGTATACCACGCCCCCAAGCCAACAAGCCACGCCCCCAGCTCCAAACCACATCCCCATGGCGATAGGCCACGCCCCCAGCTTCAAACCACACACCCCTCGCCGATAGAGGACAAGCACACGGCTTAAGACCCCAATCCAAGGGGAAAGGCCACGCCCCCAAGCCGACAGGCCCCGCCCCCCGCTCCAAACCACGCCCCCATGGCGATAGGCCACGCCCCCAGCTTCAAACCACAGCCCCCTCGCCGATAGAGGACAAGCACACGGCTTAAGACCCCAATCCAACGGGAAAGGCCACGCCCCCAGCTTGAAACCACGCCCCCAAGCCAATAGGCCCCGCCCAGAGCTTCAGACCCCATCCCCCGGGGTGATAGGCCACGCCCACCCCCAGCCGATATCAGATCTACAAGCTCGTAGAGCTATGATCTACGAGCTTGTAGATCCGCTATTTTTGAGTCCCACTGCTGTAAACCACGCCCCCAAGCCGATAAGCCACGCCCCCAGCTTCAAACCACGCCTCCAAGCCGACAGGCCCCGCCCACAGCTTCAGACCCCAGCCCCCGGGGTGATAGGCCACGCCCAACCCCAGCCGATATCAGATCTACAAGCTCGTAGAGCTATGATCTACGAGCTTGTAGATCTGCTATTTTTGAGTCCCACTGCTGTAAACCACGCCCCCAAGCCGACAGGCCACGCCCCCCGCTCCAAACCACGCCCCGATGGCGATAGGCCACGCCCCCAGCTTCAAACCACAGCCCCTCGCCCCAAGCCGACAGGCCACGCCCCCAGCTCCAAACCACGCCCCCATGTCGATAGGCTACGCCCCTAGCCTTAAACCACACCCCCTTGGCGATAGGCCACGCCCATAGCTCCAAACCACACCCCCTTGGTGATAGGCCAAGCCCATAGCTCCAAACCACTTCCCCCTCACCAATAGGCCACACCCCCGGCTCGAAACCACACCCCCAAGGTGATAGGCCACGCCCACATAGTGGCTGGGGGAGGGGCCGGGGTTAATTGTTCGACCGATTGATCAATCGATTGGTAGAGAGTAACATATTATTATACCAGCCTGTAGGGGGAGGTAGAGAGTAACATATTATAATACCAGCCTGTAGGGGGAGGTAGAGAGTCACATATTATAATACCAACCTGTAGGGGGAGGTAGAGAGTAACATAGTATAATACCAGTCTCTAGGGGGAGGTAGAGAGTAACATATTATAATACCAGCCTTTAGGGGGAGGTAGAGAGTAACATATTATTATACCAGCCTCTAGGGGGAGGTAGAGAGTAACATATTATAATACCAGCCTGTAGAGGGAGGTAGAGAGTAACATATTATAATACTAGCCTGTAGGGGGAGGTAGAGAGTAATATATTATAATACCAGCCTGTAGGGGGAGGTAGAGAGTCACATATTATAATACCAACCTGTAGGGGGAGGTAGAGAGTCACATATTATAATACCAGCCTATAGGGGGAGGTAGAGAGTCACATATTATAATACCAGCCTGTAGGGGGAGGTAGAGAGTAACATATTATAATACCAGCCTGTAGGGGGAGGTAGAGAGTCACATATTATAATACCAGCCTGTAGGGGAGGTAGAGAGTAACATATTATAATACCAGCCTGTAGGGGGAGGTAGAGAGTAACATATTATAATACCAGCCTGTAGGGGGAGGTAGAGAGTAACATATTATAATACCAGCCTGTAGGGGGAGGTAGAGAGTAACATATTATAATACCAGCCTGTAGAGGGAGGTAGAGGGTAACATATTATAATACCAGCCTGTAGGGGGAGGTAGAGAGTAACATATTATAATACCAGCCTGTAGGGGGAGGTAGAGAGTAACATATTATAATACCAGCCTGTAGGGGGAGGTAGAGAGTAACATATTATAGTACCAGCCTGTAGGGGGAGGTAGAGAGTCACATATTATAATACCAGCCTGTAGGGGAGGTAGAGAGTAACCTATTATAATACCAGCCTGTAGGGGGAGGTAGAGAGTCACATATTATAATACCAGCCTGTAGGGGAAAATGTCACCAAAGTGCTTATCTCAGCCCAAAAATGCTATTTTGAGCCACGATTTTTTAAAGAAAGTGGGTGTCAGTTTTGTCTGAAGGAAGGCATTAGGGCTCATGTATTTTGTGTTGGGCTCCTAAAACCCACTTTTAGAGACCTCACAAAGTCAGCAGCCACTTAGAATGTACTGGGAACAAGTTACAGGAAAATGTCACCAAAGTGCTTATCTCAGTCTAAAAATGCTATTTTGACCCAAGATTTTTTTAAGAAAGTGGGTATCAGTTTTGTCTGAAAGAAGGCATTAGGGCTCATGTATTTTGTGTTGGGCTCCTAAAACCCACTTTTAGAGACCTCACAAAGTCAGCAGCCACTTAGAATGTACTGGGAACAAGTTACAGGAAAATGTCACCAAAGTGATTATCTCACTCTGAAAATGCTATTTTGACCCAAGATTTTTTAAAGAAAGTGGGTGTCAGTTTTGTCTGAAGGAAGGCATTAGGGCTCATGTATTTTGTGTTGGGCTCCTAAAACCCACTTTTACAGACCTCACAAAGTCAGCAGCCACTTAAAATGTACTGGGAACAAGTTACAGGAAAATGTCACCAAAGTGCTTATCTCAGCCCAAAAATGCTATTTTGAGCCACGATTTTTTAAGGAAAGTGGGTGTCAGTTTTGTCTGAAGGAAGGCATTAGGGCTCATGTATTTTGTGTTGGGCTCCTAAAACCCACTTTTAGAGACCTCACAAAGTCAGCAGCCACTTAGAATGTACTGGGAACAAGTTACAGGAAAATGTCACCAAAGTGATTATCTCAGTCTGAAAATGCTATTTTGACCCAAGATTTTTTAAAGAAAGTGGGTGTCAGTTTTGTCTGAAGGAAGGCATTAGGGCTCATGTATTTTGTGTTGGGCTCCTAAAACCCACTTTTACAGACCTCATAAAGTCAGCAGCCACTTAAAATGTACTGGGAACAAGTTACAGGAAAATGTCACCAAAGTGCTTATCTCAGCCCAAAAATGCTATTTTGAGCCACGATTTTTTAAGGAAAGTGGGTGTCAGTTTTGTCTGAAGGAAGGCATTAGGGCTCATGTATTTTGTGTTGGGCTCCTAAAACCCACTTTTAGAGACCTCACAAAGTCAGCAGCCACTTAGAATGTACTGGGAACAAGTTACAGGAAAATGTCACCAAAGTGATTATCTCAGTCTGAAAATGCTATTTTGACCCAAGATTTTTTAAAGAAAGTGGGTGTCAGTTTTGTCTGAAGGAAGGCATTAGGGCTCATGTATTTTGTGTTGGGCTCCTAAAACCCACTTTTAGAGACCTCACAAAGTCAGCAGCCACTTAGAATGTACTGGGAACAAGTTACAGGAAAATGTCACCAAAGTGCTTATCTCAGTCTAAAAATGCTATTTTGACCCAAGATTTTTTTAAGAAAGTGGGTGTCAGTTTTGTCTGAAAGAAGGCATTAGGGCTCATGTATTTTGTGTTGGGCTCCTAAAACCCACTTTTAGAGACCTCACAAAGTCAGCAGCCACTTAGAATGTACTGGGAACAAGTTACAGGAAAATGTCACCAAAGTGATTATCTCACTCTGAAAATGCTATTTTGACCCAAGATTTTTTAAAGAAAGTGGGTGTCAGTTTTGTCTGAAGGAAGGCATTAGGGCTCATGTATTTTGTGTTGGGCTCCTAAAACCCACTTTTACAGACCTCACAAAGTCAGCAGCCACTTAAAATGTACTGGGAACAAGTTACAGGAAAATGTCACCAAAGTGCTTATCTCAGCCCAAAAATGCTATTTTGAGCCACGATTTTTTAAGGAAAGTGGGTGTCAGTTTTGTCTGAAGGAAGGCATTAGGGCTCATGTATTTTGTGTTGGGCTCCTAAAACCCACTTTTAGAGACCTCACAAAGTCAGCAGCCACTTAGAATGTACTGGGAACAAGTTACAGGAAAATGTCACCAAAGTGATTATCTCAGTCTGAAAATGCTATTTTGACCCAAGATTTTTTAAAGAAAGTGGGTGTCAGTTTTGTCTGAAGGAAGGCATTAGGGCTCATGTATTTTGTGTTGGGCTCCTAAAACCCACTTTTACAGACCTCACAAAGTCAGCAGCCACTTAAAATGTACTGGGAACAAGTTACAGGAAAATGTCACCAAAGTGCTTATCTCAGCCCAAAAATGCTATTTTGAGCCACGATTTTTTAAAGAAAGTGGGTGTCAGTTTTGTCTGAAGGAAGGCATTAGGGCTCATGTATTTTGTGTTGGGCTCCTAAAACCCACTTTTACAGACCTCACAAAGTCAGCAGCCACTTAAAATGTACTGGGAACAAGTTACAGGAAAATGTCACCAAAGTGCTTATCTCAGCCCAAAAATGCTATTTTGAGCCACGATTTTTTAAAGAAAGTGGGTTTCAGTTTTGTCTGAAGGAAGGCATTAGGGCTCATGTATTTTGTGTTGGGCTCCTAAAACCCACTTTTAGAGACCTCACAAAGTCAGCAGCCACTTAGAATGTACTGGGAACAAGTTACAGGAAAATGTCACCAAAGTGATTATCTCACTCTGAAAATGCTATTTTGACCCAAGATTTTTTAAAGAAAGTGGGTGTCAGTTTTGTCTGAAGGAAGGCATTAGGGCTCATGTATTTTGTGTTGGGCTCCTAAAACCCACTTTTACAGACCTCACAAAGTCAGCAGCCACTTAAAATGTACTGGGAACAAGTTACAGGAAAATGTCACCAAAGTGCTTATCTCAGCCCAAAAATGCTATTTTGAGCCACGATTTTTTAAGGAAAGTGGGTGTCAGTTTTGTCTGAAGGAAGGCATTAGGGCTCATGTATTTTGTGTTGGGCTCCTAAAACCCACTTTTAGAGACCTCACAAAGTCAGCAGCCACTTAGAATGTACTGGGAACAAGTTACAGGAAAATGTCACCAAAGTGATTATCTAAGTCTGAAAATGCTATTTTGACCCAAGATTTTTTAAAGAAAGTGGGTGTCAGTTTTGTCTGAAGGAAGGCATTAGGGCTCATGTATTTTGTGTTGGGCTCCTAAAACCCACTTTTACAGACCTCATAAAGTCAGCAGCCACTTAAAATGTACTGGGAACAAGTTACAGGAAAATGTCACCAAAGTGCTTATCTCAGCCCAAAAATGCTATTTTGAGCCACGATTTTTTAAGGAAAGTGGGTGTCAGTTTTGTCTGAAGGAAGGCATTAGGGCTCATGTATTTTGTGTTGGGCTCCTAAAACCCACTTTTAGAGACCTCACAAAGTCAGCAGCCACTTAGAATGTACTGGGAACAAGTTACAGGAAAATGTCACCAAAGTGATTATCTCAGTCTGAAAATGCTATTTTGACCCAAGATTTTTTAAAGAAAGTGGGTGTCAGTTTTGTATGAAGGAAGGCATTGGGGCTCATGTATTTTGTGTTGGGCTCCTAAAACCCACTTTTAGAGACCTCACAAAGTCAGCAGCCACTTAGAATGTACTGGGAACAAGTTACAGGAAAATGTCAAAATAGCATTTTTAGGCTGAGATAAGCACTTTGGTGACACTTTCCTGTAACTTGTTCCCAGTACATTCTAAGTGGCTGCTGACTTTGTGAGGTCTCTAAAAGTGGGTTTTAGGAGCCCAACACAAAATACATGAGCCCTAATGCCTTCCTTCAGACAAAACTGACACCCACTTTCTTAAAAATACGTATTATAATATGTGACTCTCTACCTCCCCCTACAGGCTGGTATTATAATATGTTACTCTCTACCTCCCCCTACAGGCTGGTATTATAATATGTTACTCTCTACCTCCCCCTACAGGCTGGTATTATAATATGTTACTCTCTACCTCCCCCTACAGGCTGGTATTATAATATGTTACTCTCTACCTCCCCTACAGGCTGGTATTATAATATGTGACTCTCTACCTCCCCCTACAGGCTGGTATTATAATATGTTACTCTCTACCTCCCCCTACAGGCTGGTATTATAATATGTGACTCTCTACCTCCCCCTACAGGCTGGTATTATAATATGTGACTCTCTACCTCCCCCTACAGGCTGGTATTATAATATGTGACTCTCTACCTCCCCCTACAGGCTGGTATTATAATATGTTACTCTCTACCTCCCCCTACAGGTTGGTATTATAATATGTGACTCTCTACCTCCCCCTACAGGCTGGTATTATAATATGTTACTCTCTACCTCCCCCTACAGGCTGGTATTATAATATGTTACTCTCTACCTCCCTCTACAGGCTGGTATTATAATATCTTACTCTCTACCTCCCCCTACAGACTGGTATTATACTATGTTACTCTCTACCTCCCCCTACAGGCTGGTATTATAATATGTTACTCTCTACCTCCCTCTACAGGCTGGTATTATAATATCTTACTCTCTACCTCCCCCTACAGACTGGTATTATACTATGTTACTCTCTACCTCCCCCTACAGGCTGGTATAATAATATGTTACTCTCTACCTCCCCCTAGAGGCTGGTATTATAATATGTTACTCTCTACCTCCCCCTAGAGACTGGTATTATACTATGTTACTCTCTACCTCCCCCTACAGGCTGGTATTATAATATGTTACTCTCTACCTCCCCCTACAGGTTGGTATTATAATATGTTACTCTCTACCTCCCCCTACAGGCTGGTATTATAATATGTTACTCTCTACCTCCCCCTACAGGCTGGTATTATAATATGTTACTCTCTACCTCCCCTACAGGCTGGTATTATAATATGTGACTCTCTACCTCCCCCTACAGGCTGGTATTATAATATGTTACTCTCTACCTCCCCCTAGAGGCTGGTATTATAATATGTTACTCTCTACCTCCCCCTAGAGGCTGGTATTATAATATGTTACTCTCTACCTCCCCCTACAGGTTGGTATTATAATATGTGACTCTCTACCTCCCCCTACAGGCTGGTATTATAATATGTTACTCTCTACCTCCCCCTACAGACTGGTATTATACTATGTTACTCTCTACCTCCCCCTACAGGCTGGTATTATAATATGTTACTCTCTACCTCCCTCTACAGGCTGGTATTATAATATCTTACTCTCTACCTCCCCCTAGAGACTGGTATTATACTATGTTACTCTCTACCTCCCCCTACAGGCTGGTATTATACTATGTTACTCTCTACCTCCCCCTACAGGCTGGTATTATAATATGTGACTCTCTACCTCCCCCTACAGGCTGGTATTATAATATTTTACTCTCTACCTCCCCCTACAGGCTGGTATTATAATATGTTACTCTATACCTCCCCCTACAGGCTGGTATTATAATATGTTACTCTCTACCTCCCCCTACAGGCTGGTATTATACTATGTTACTCTCTACCTCCCCCTAAAGGCTGGTATTATAATATGTTACTCTCTACCTCCCCCTACAGGATGGTATAATAATATGTTAATCTCTACCAATCGATTGATCAATCGGTCGAACAATTAACCCCGGCCCCTCCCCCAGCCACTATGTGGGCGTGGCATATCACCTTGGGGGTGTGGTTTCGAGCCGGGGGTGTGGCCTATTGGTGAGGGGGGAGTGGTTTGGAGCTGTGGGCTTGGCCTATCACCAAGGGGGTGTGGTTTGGAGCTATGGGCGTGGCCTATCGCCAAGGGGGGGTGTGGTTTAAGGCTAGGGGTGTGGCCTATCGCCATGGGGGCGTGGTTTGGTGCTGGGGACGTGGCCTGTCGGCTTGGGGTGAGGGGCTGTGGTTTGAAGCTGGGGGCGTGGCCTATCGCCATCGGGGCGTGGTTTGGAGCGGGAGGCGTGGCCTGTCGGCTTGGGGGCGTGGTTTACAGCAGTGGGACTCAAAAATAGCAGATCTACAAGCTCGTAGATCATAGCTCTACGAGCTTGTAGATCTGATATCGGCTGGGGGTGGGCGTGGCCTATCACCCCGGGGGGTGGGGTCTGAAGCTGTGGGCGGGGCCTATTGGCTTGGGGGCGAAAAAAATAGCAGATCTACAAGCTCGTAGAGCATAGCTCTACGAGCTTGTAGATCTGCTATTTTTGAGTCCCACTGCTGTATACCACGCCCCCAAGCCAACAAGCCACGCCCCCAGCTCCAAACCACATCCCCATGGCGATAGGCCACGCCCCCAGCTTCAAACCACACACCCCTCGCCGATAGAGGACAAGCACACGGCTTAAGACCCCAATCCAAGGGGAAAGGCCACGCCCCCAAGCCGACAGGCCCCGCCCCCGCTCCAAACCACGCCCCCATGGCGATAGGCCACGCCCCCAGCTTCAAACCACAGCCCCCTCGCCGATAGAGGACAAGCACACGGCTTAAGACCCCAATCCAACGGGAAAGGCCACGCCCCCAGCTTGAAACCACGCCCCCAAGCCAATAGGCCCCGCCCAGAGCTTCAGACCCCATCCCCCGGGGTGATAGGCCACGCCCACCCCCAGCCGATATCAGATCTACAAGCTCGTAGAGCTATGATCTACGAGCTTGTAGATCCGCTATTTTTGAGTCCCACTGCTGTAAACCACGCCCCCAAGCCGATAAGCCACGCCCCCAGCTTCAAACCACGCCTCCAAGCCGACAGGCCCCGCCCACAGCTTCAGACCCCAGCCCCCGGGGTGATAGGCCACGCCCAACCCCAGCCGATATCAGATCTACAAGCTCGTAGAGCTATGATCTACGAGCTTGTAGATCTGCTATTTTTGAGTCCCACTGCTGTAAACCACGCCCCCAAGCCGACAGGCCACGCCCCCCGCTCCAAACCACGCCCCGATGGCGATAGGCCACGCCCCCAGCTTCAAACCACAGCCCCTCGCCCCAAGCCGACAGGCCACGCCCCCAGCTCCAAACCACGCCCCCATGTCGATAGGCTACGCCCCTAGCCTTAAACCACACCCCCTTGGCGATAGGCCACGCCCATAGCTCCAAACCACACCCCCTTGGTGATAGGCCAAGCCCATAGCTCCAAACCACTTCCCCCTCACCAATAGGCCACACCCCCGGCTCGAAACCACACCCCCAAGGTGATAGGCCACGCCCACATAGTGGCTGGGGGAGGGGCCGGGGTTAATTGTTCGACCGATTGATCAATCGATTGGTAGAGAGTAACATATTATTATACCAGCCTGTAGGGGGAGGTAGAGAGTAACATATTATAATACCAGCCTGTAGGGGGAGGTAGAGAGTCACATATTATAATACCAACCTGTAGGGGGAGGTAGAGAGTAACATATTATAATACCAGCCTGTAGGGGGAGGTAGAGAGTAACATAGTATAATACCAGTCTCTAGGGGGAGGTAGAGAGTAACATATTATAATACCAGCCTTTAGGGGGAGGTAGAGAGTAACATATTATTATACCAGCCTCTAGGGGGAGGTAGAGAGTAACATATTATAATACCAGCCTGTAGAGGGAGGTAGAGAGTAACATATTATAATACTAGCCTGTAGGGGGAGGTAGAGAGTAATATATTATAATACCAGCCTGTAGGGGGAGGTAGAGAGTCACATATTATAATACCAACCTGTAGGGGGAGGTAGAGAGTAACATATTATAATACCAGCCTGTAGGGGGAGGTAGAGAGTCACATATTATAATACCAGCCTGTAGGGGGAGGTAGAGAGTCACATATTATAATACCAGCCTATAGGGGGAGGTAGAGAGTCACATATTATAATACCAGCCTGTAGGGGGAGGTAGAGAGTAACATATTATAATACCAGCCTGTAGGGGGAGGTAGAGAGTCACATATTATAATACCAGCCTGTAGGGGAGGTAGAGAGTAACATATTATAATACCAGCCTGTAGGGGGAGGTAGAGAGTAACATATTATAATACCAGCCTGTAGGGGGAGGTAGAGAGTAACATATTATAATACCAGCCTGTAGGGGGAGGTAGAGAGTAACATATTATAATACCAGCCTGTAGAGGGAGGTAGAGGGTAACATATTATAATACCAGCCTGTAGGGGGAGGTAGAGAGTAACATATTATAATACCAGCCTGTAGGGGGAGGTAGAGAGTAACATATTATAATACCAGCCTGTAGGGGGAGGTAGAGAGTAACATATTATAGTACCAGCCTGTAGGGGGAGGTAGAGAGTCACATATTATAACACCAGCCTGTAGGGGAGGTAGAGAGTAACCTATTATAATACCAGCCTGTAGGGGGAGGTAGAGAGTCACATATTATAATACCAGCCTGTAGGGGAAAATGTCACCAAAGTGCTTATCTCAGCCCAAAAATGCTATTTTGAGCCACGATTTTTTAAAGAAAGTGGGTGTCAGTTTTGTCTGAAGGAAGGCATTAGGGCTCATGTATTTTGTGTTGGGCTCCTAAAACCCACTTTTAGAGACCTCACAAAGTCAGCAGCCACTTAGAATGTACTGGGAACAAGTTACAGGAAAATGTCACCAAAGTGCTTATCTCAGTCTAAAAATGCTATTTTGACCCAAGATTTTTTAAAGAAAGTGGGTGTCAGTTTTGTCTGAAGGAAGGCATTAGGGCTCATGTATTTTGTGTTGGGCTCCTAAAACCCACTTTTAGAGACCTCACAAAGTCAGCAGCCACTTAGAATGTACTGGGAACAAGTTACAGGAAAATGTCACCAAAGTGATTATCTCAGTCTGAAAATGCTATTTTGACCCAAGATTTTTTAAAGAAAGTGGGTGTCAGTTTTGTCTGAAGGAAGGCATTAGGGCTCATGTATTTTGTGTTGGGCTCCTAAAACCCACTTTTACAGACCTCATAAAGTCAGCAGCCACTTAAAATGTACTGGGAACAAGTTACAGGAAAATGTCACCAAAGTGCTTATCTCAGCCCAAAAATGCTATTTTGAGCCACGATTTTTTAAGGAAAGTGGGTGTCAGTTTTGTCTGAAGGAAGGCATTAGGGCTCATGTATTTTGTGTTGGGCTCCTAAAACCCACTTTTAGAGACCTCACAAAGTCAGCAGCCACTTAGAATGTACTGGGAACAAGTTACAGGAAAATGTCACCAAAGTGATTATCTCAGTCTGAAAATGCTATTTTGACCCAAGATTTTTTAAAGAAAGTGGGTGTCAGTTTTGTCTGAAGGAAGGCATTAGGGCTCATGTATTTTGTGTTGGGCTCCTAAAACCCACTTTTAGAGACCTCACAAAGTCAGCAGCCACTTAGAATGTACTGGGAACAAGTTACAGGAAAATGTCACCAAAGTGCTTATCTCAGTCTAAAAATGCTATTTTGACCCAAGATTTTTTTAAGAAAGTGGGTGTCAGTTTTGTCTGAAAGAAGGCATTAGGGCTCATGTATTTTGTGTTGGGCTCCTAAAACCCACTTTTAGAGACCTCACAAAGTCAGCAGCCACTTAGAATGTACTGGGAACAAGTTACAGGAAAATGTCACCAAAGTGATTATCTCACTCTGAAAATGCTATTTTGACCCAAGATTTTTTAAAGAAAGTGGGTGTCAGTTTTGTCTGAAGGAAGGCATTAGGGCTCATGTATTTTGTGTTGGGCTCCTAAAACCCACTTTTACAGACCTCACAAAGTCAGCAGCCACTTAAAATGTACTGGGAACAAGTTACAGGAAAATGTCACCAAAGTGCTTATCTCAGCCCAAAAATGCTATTTTGAGCCACGATTTTTTAAGGAAAGTGGGTGTCAGTTTTGTCTGAAGGAAGGCATTAGGGCTCATGTATTTTGTGTTGGGCTCCTAAAACCCACTTTTAGAGACCTCACAAAGTCAGCAGCCACTTAGAATGTACTGGGAACAAGTTACAGGAAAATGTCACCAAAGTGATTATCTCAGTCTGAAAATGCTATTTTGACCCAAGATTTTTTAAAGAAAGTGGGTGTCAGTTTTGTCTGAAGGAAGGCATTAGGGCTCATGTATTTTGTGTTGGGCTCCTAAAACCCACTTTTACAGACCTCACAAAGTCAGCAGCCACTTAAAATGTACTGGGAACAAGTTACAGGAAAATGTCACCAAAGTGCTTATCTCAGCCCAAAAATGCTATTTTGAGCCACGATTTTTTAAGGAAAGTGGGTGTCAGTTTTGTCTGAAGGAAGGCATTAGGGCTCATGTATTTTGTGTTGGGCTCCTAAAACCCACTTTTAGAGACCTCACAAAGTCAGCAGCCACTTAGAATGTACTGGGAACAAGTTACAGGAAAATGTCACCAAAGTGATTATCTCAGTCTGAAAATGCTATTTTGACCCAAGATTTTTTAAAGAAAGTGGGTGTCAGTTTTGTCTGAAGGAAGGCATTAGGGCTCATGTATTTTGTGTTGGGCTCCTAAAACCCACTTTTACAGACCTCATAAAGTCAGCAGCCACTTAAAATGTACTGGGAACAAGTTACAGGAAAATGTCACCAAAGTGCTTATCTCAGCCCAAAAATGCTATTTTGAGCCACGATTTTTTAAGGAAAGTGGGTGTCAGTTTTGTCTGAAGGAAGGCATTAGGGCTCATGTATTTTGTGTTGGGCTCCTAAAACCCACTTTTAGAGACCTCACAAAGTCAGCAGCCACTTAGAATGTACTGGGAACAAGTTACAGGAAAATGTCACCAAAGTGATTATCTCAGTCTGAAAATGCTATTTTGACCCAAGATTTTTTAAAGAAAGTGGGTGTCAGTTTTGTCTGAAGGAAGGCATTAGGGCTCATGTATTTTGTGTTGGGCTCCTAAAACCCACTTTTACAGACCTCACAAAGTCAGCAGCCACTTAAAATGTACTGGGAACAAGTTACAGGAAAATGTCACCAAAGTGCTTATCTCAGCCCAAAAATGCTATTTTGAGCCACGATTTTTTAAGGAAAGTGGGTGTCAGTTTTGTCTGAAGGAAGGCATTAGGGCTCATGTATTTTGTGTTGGGCTCCTAAAACCCACTTTTAGAGACCTCACAAAGTCAGCAGCCACTTAGAATGTACTGGGAACAAGTTACAGGAAAATGTCACCAAAGTGATTATCTCAGTCTGAAAATGCTATTTTGACCCAAGATTTTTTAAAGAAAGTGGGTGTCAGTTTTGTCTGAAGGAAGGCATTAGGGCTCATGTATTTTGTGTTGGGCTCCTAAAACCCACTTTTACAGACCTCATAAAGTCAGCAGCCACTTAAAATGTACTGGGAACAAGTTACAGGAAAATGTCACCAAAGTGCTTATCTCAGCCCAAAAATGCTATTTTGAGCCACAATTTTTTAAGGAAAGTGGGTGTCAGTTTTGTCTGAAGGAAGGCATTAGGGCTCATGTATTTTGTGTTGGGCTCCTAAAACCCACTTTTAGAGACCTCACAAAGTCAGCAGCCACTTAGAATGTACTGGGAACAAGTTACAGGAAAATGTCACCAAAGTGATTATCTCAGTCTGAAAATGCTATTTTGACCCAAGATTTTTTAAAGAAAGTGGGTGTCAGTTTTGTCTGAAGGAAGGCATTAGGGCTCATGTATTTTGTGTTGGGCTCCTAAAACCCACTTTTACAGACCTCACAAAGTCAGCAGCCACTTAAAATGTACTGGGAACAAGTTACAGGAAAATGTCACCAAAGTGCTTATCTCAGCCCAAAAATGCTATTTTGAGCCACGATTTTTTAAGGAAAGTGGGTGTCAGTTTTGTCTGAAGGAAGGCATTAGGGCTCATGTATTTTGTGTTGGGCTCCTAAAACCCACTTTTAGAGACCTCACAAAGTCAGCAGCCACTTAGAATGTACTGGGAACAAGTTACAGGAAAATGTCACCAAAGTGATTATCTAAGTCTGAAAATGCTATTTTGACCCAAGATTTTTTAAAGAAAGTGGGTGTCAGTTTTGTCTGAAGGAAGGCATTAGGGCTCATGTATTTTGTGTTGGGCTCCTAAAACCCACTTTTACAGACCTCATAAAGTCAGCAGCCACTTAAAATGTACTGGGAACAAGTTACAGGAAAATGTCACCAAAGTGCTTATCTCAGCCCAAAAATGCTATTTTGAGCCACGATTTTTTAAGGAAAGTGGGTGTCAGTTTTGTCTGAAGGAAGGCATTAGGGCTCATGTATTTTGTGTTGGGCTCCTAAAACCCACTTTTAGAGACCTCACAAAGTCAGCAGCCACTTAGAATGTACTGGGAACAAGTTACAGGAAAATGTCACCAAAGTGATTATCTCAGTCTGAAAATGCTATTTTGACCCAAGATTTTTTAAAGAAAGTGGGTGTCAGTTTTGTCTGAAGGAAGGCATTAGGGCTCATGTATTTTGTGTTGGGCTCCTAAAACCCACTTTTACAGACCTCATAAAGTCAGCAGCCACTTAAAATGTACTGGGAACAAGTTACAGGAAAATGTCACCAAAGTGCTTATCTCAGCCCAAAAATGCTATTTTGAGCCACGATTTTTTAAGGAAAGTGGGTGTCAGTTTTGTCTGAAGGAAGGCATTAGGGCTCATGTATTTTGTGTTGGGCTCCTAAAACCCACTTTTAGAGACCTCACAAAGTCAGCAGCCACTTAGAATGTACTGGGAACAAGTTACAGGAAAATGTCACCAAAGTGATTATCTCAGTCTGAAAATGCTATTTTGACCCAAGATTTTTTAAAGAAAGTGGGTGTCAGTTTTGTCTGAAGGAAGGCATTAGGGCTCATGTATTTTGTGTTGGGCTCCTAAAACCCACTTTTACAGACCTCACAAAGTCAGCAGCCACTTAAAATGTACTGGGAACAAGTTACAGGAAAATGTCACCAAAGTGCTTATCTCAGCCCAAAAATGCTATTTTGAGCCACGATTTTTTAAGGAAAGTGGGTGTCAGTTTTGTCTGAAGGAAGGCATTAGGGCTCATGTATTTTGTGTTGGGCTCCTAAAACCCACTTTTAGAGACCTCACAAAGTCAGCAGCCACTTAGAATGTACTGGGAACAAGTTACAGGAAAATGTCACCAAAGTGATTATCTCAGTCTGAAAATGCTATTTTGACCCAAGATTTTTTAAAGAAAGTGGGTGTCAGTTTTGTCTGAAGGAAGGCATTAGGGCTCATGTATTTTGTGTTGGGCTCCTAAAACCCACTTTTACAGACCTCATAAAGTCAGCAGCCACTTAAAATGTACTGGGAACAAGTTACAGGAAAATGTCACCAAAGTGCTTATCTCAGCCCAAAAATGCTATTTTGAGCCACAATTTTTTAAGGAAAGTGGGTGTCAGTTTTGTCTGAAGGAAGGCATTAGGGCTCATGTATTTTGTGTTGGGCTCCTAAAACCCACTTTTAGAGACCTCACAAAGTCAGCAGCCACTTAGAATGTACTGGGAACAAGTTACAGGAAAATGTCACCAAAGTGATTATCTCAGTCTGAAAATGCTATTTTGACCCAAGATTTTTTAAAGAAAGTGGGTGTCAGTTTTGTCTGAAGGAAGGCATTAGGGCTCATGTATTTTGTGTTGGGCTCCTAAAACCCACTTTTACAGACCTCACAAAGTCAGCAGCCACTTAAAATGTACTGGGAACAAGTTACAGGAAAATGTCACCAAAGTGCTTATCTCAGCCCAAAAATGCTATTTTGAGCCACGATTTTTTAAAGAAAGTGGGTTTCAGTTTTGTCTGAAGGAAGGCATTAGGGCTCATGTATTTTGTGTTGGGCTCCTAAAACCCACTTTTAGAGACCTCACAAAGTCAGCAGCCACTTAGAATGTACTGGGAACAAGTTACAGGAAAATGTCACCAAAGTGATTATCTCACTCTGAAAATGCTATTTTGACCCAAGATTTTTTAAAGAAAGTGGGTGTCAGTTTTGTCTGAAGGAAGGCATTAGGGCTCATGTATTTTGTGTTGGGCTCCTAAAACCCACTTTTACAGACCTCACAAAGTCAGCAGCCACTTAAAATGTACTGGGAACAAGTTACAGGAAAATGTCACCAAAGTGCTTATCTCAGCCCAAAAATGCTATTTTGAGCCACGATTTTTTAAGGAAAGTGGGTGTCAGTTTTGTCTGAAGGAAGGCATTAGGGCTCATGTATTTTGTGTTGGGCTCCTAAAACCCACTTTTAGAGACCTCACAAAGTCAGCAGCCACTTAGAATGTACTGGGAACAAGTTACAGGAAAATGTCACCAAAGTGATTATCTAAGTCTGAAAATGCTATTTTGACCCAAGATTTTTTAAAGAAAGTGGGTGTCAGTTTTGTCTGAAGGAAGGCATTAGGGCTCATGTATTTTGTGTTGGGCTCCTAAAACCCACTTTTACAGACCTCATAAAGTCAGCAGCCACTTAAAATGTACTGGGAACAAGTTACAGGAAAATGTCACCAAAGTGCTTATCTCAGCCCAAAAATGCTATTTTGAGCCACGATTTTTTAAGGAAAGTGGGTGTCAGTTTTGTCTGAAGGAAGGCATTAGGGCTCATGTATTTTGTGTTGGGCTCCTAAAACCCACTTTTAGAGACCTCACAAAGTCAGCAGCCACTTAGAATGTACTGGGAACAAGTTACAGGAAAATGTCACCAAAGTGATTATCTCAGTCTGAAAATGCTATTTTGACCCAAGATTTTTTAAAGAAAGTGGGTGTCAGTTTTGTCTGAAGGAAGGCATTAGGGCTCATGTATTTTGTGTTGGGCTCCTAAAACCCACTTTTACAGACCTCACAAAGTCAGCAGCCACTTAAAATGTACTGGGAACAAGTTACAGGAAAATGTCACCAAAGTGCTTATCTCAGCCCAAAAATGCTATTTTGAGCCACGATTTTTTAAAGAAAGTGGGTGTCAGTTTTGTCTGAAGGAAGGCATTAGGGCTCATGTATTTTGTGTTGGGCTCCTAAAACCCACTTTTAGAGACCTCACAAAGTCAGCAGCCACTTAGAATGTACTGGGAACAAGTTACAGGAAAATGTCACCAAAGTGATTATCTCACTCTGAAAATGCTATTTTGACCCAAGATTTTTTAAAGAAAGTGGGTGTCAGTTTTGTCTGAAGGAAGGCATTAGGGCTCATGTATTTTGTGTTGGGCTCCTAAAACCCACTTTTACAGACCTCACAAAGTCAGCAGCCACTTAAAATGTACTGGGAACAAGTTACAGGAAAATGTCACCAAAGTGCTTATCTCAGCCCAAAAATGCTATTTTGAGCCACGATTTTTTAAGGAAAGTGGGTGTCAGTTTTGTCTGAAGGAAGGCATTAGGGCTCATGTATTTTGTGTTGGGCTCCTAAAACCCACTTTTAGAGACCTCACAAAGTCAGCAGCCACTTAGAATGTACTGGGAACAAGTTACAGGAAAATGTCACCAAAGTGATTATCTCAGTCTGAAAATGCTATTTTGACCCAAGATTTTTTAAAGAAAGTGGGTGTCAGTTTTGTCTGAAGGAAGGCATTAGGGCTCATGTATTTTGTGTTGGGCTCCTAAAACCCACTTTTACAGACCTCATAAAGTCAGCAGCCACTTAAAATGTACTGGGAACAAGTTACAGGAAAATGTCACCAAAGTGCTTATCTCAGCCCAAAAATGCTATTTTGAGCCACGATTTTTTTAAGGAAAGTGGGTGTCAGTTTTGTCTGAAGGAAGGCATTAGGGCTCATGTATTTTGTGTTGGGCTCCTAAAACCCACTTTTAGAGACCTCACAAAGTCAGCAGCCACTTAGAATGTACTGGGAACAAGTTACAGGAAAATGTCACCAAAGTGATTATCTCAGTCTGAAAATGCTATTTTGACCCAAGATTTTTTAAAGAAAGTGGGTGTCAGTTTTGTCTGAAGGAAGGCATTAGGGCTCATGTATTTTGTGTTGGGCTCCTAAAACCCACTTTTACAGACCTCACAAAGTCAGCAGCCACTTAAAATGTACTGGGAACAAGTTACAGGAAAATGTCACCAAAGTGCTTATCTCAGCCCAAAAATGCTATTTTGAGCCACGATTTTTTAAAGAAAGTGGGTGTCAGTTTTGTCTGAAGGAAGGCATTGGGGCTCATGTATTTTGTGTTGGGCTCCTAAAACCCACTTTTAGAGACCTCACAAAGTCAGCAGCCACTTAGAATGTACTGGGAACAAGTTACAGGAAAATGTCACCAAAGTGATTATCTCACTCTGAAAATGCTATTTTGACCCAAGATTTTTTAAAGAAAGTGGGTGTCAGTTTTGTCTGAAGGAAGGCATTAGGGCTCATGTATTTTGTGTTGGGCTCCTAAAACCCACTTTTACAGACCTCACAAAGTCAGCAGCCACTTAAAATGTACTGGGAACAAGTTACAGGAAAATGTCACCAAAGTGCTTATCTCAGCCCAAAAATGCTATTTTGAGCCACGATTTTTTAAAGAAAGTGGGTGTCAGTTTTGTCTGAAGGAAGGCATTGGGGCTCATGTATTTTGTGTTGGGCTCCTAAAACCCACTTTTAGAGACCTCACAAAGTCAGCAGCCACTTAGAATGTACTGGGAACAAGTTACAGGAAAATGTCACCAAAGTGATTATCTCACTCTGAAAATGCTATTTTGACCCAAGATTTTTTAAAGAAAGTGGGTGTCAGTTTTGTCTGAAGGAAGGCATTAGGGCTCATGTATTTTGTGTTGGGCTCCTAAAACCCACTTTTACAGACCTCACAAAGTCAGCAGCCACTTAAAATGTACTGGGAACAAGTTACAGGAAAATGTCACCAAAGTGCTTATCTCAGCCCAAAAATGCTATTTTGAGCCACGATTTTTTTAAGGAAAGTGGGTGTCAGTTTTGTCTGAAGGAAGGCATTAGGGCTCATGTATTTTGTGTTGGGCTCCTAAAACCCACTTTTAGAGACCTCACAAAGTCAGCAGCCACTTAGAATGTACTGGGAACAAGTTACAGGAAAATGTCACCAAAGTGATTATCTCAGTCTGAAAATGCTATTTTGACCCAAGATTTTTTAAAGAAAGTGGGTGTCAGTTTTGTATGAAGGAAGGCATTGGGGCTCATGTATTTTGTGTTGGGCTCCTAAAACCCACTTTTAGAGACCTCACAAAGTCAGCAGCCACTTAGAATGTACTGGGAACAAGTTACAGGAAAATGTCAAAATAGCATTTTTAGGCTGAGATAAGCACTTTGGTGACACTTTCCTGTAACTTGTTCCCAGTACATTCTAAGTGGCTGCTGACTTTGTGAGGTCTCTAAAAGTGGGTTTTAGGAGCCCAACACAAAATACATGAGCCCTAATGCCTTCCTTCAGACAAAACTGACACCCACTTTCTTAAAAATACGTATTATAATATGTGACTCTCTACCTCCCCCTACAGGCTGGTATTATAATATGTTACTCTCTACCTCCCCCTACAGGCTCGTATTATAATATGTTACTCTCTACCTCCCCCTACAGGCTGGTATTATAATATGTTACTCTCTACCTCCCCCTACAGGCTGGTATTATAATATGTTACTCTCTACCTCCCCTACAGGCTGGTATTATAATATGTGACTCTCTACCTCCCCCTACAGGCTGGTATTATAATATATTACTCTCTACCTCCCCCTACAGGCTGGTATTATAATATGTGACTCTCTACCTCCCCCTACAGGCTGGTATTATAATATGTGACTCTCTACCTCCCCCTACAGGCTGGTATTATAATATGTGACTCTCTACCTCCCCCTACAGGCTGGTATTATAATATGTTACTCTCTACCTCCCCCTACAGGTTGGTATTATAATATGTGACTCTCTACCTCCCCCTACAGGCTGGTATTATAATATGTTACTCTCTACCTCCCCCTACAGGCTGGTATTATAATATGTTACTCTCTACCTCCCTCTACAGGCTGGTATTATAATATGTGACTCTCTACCTCCCCCTACAGACTGGTATTATACTATGTTACTCTCTACCTCCCCCTACAGGCTGGTATAATAATATGTTACTCTCTACCTCCCCCTAGAGGCTGGTATTATAATATGTTACTCTCTACCTCCCCCTAGAGACTGGTATTATACTATGTTACTCTCTACCTCCCCCTAGAGGCTGGTATTATAATATGTTACTCTCTACCTCCCCCTACAGGTTGGTATTATAATATGTTACTCTCTACCTCCCCCTACAGGCTGGTATTATAATATGTTACTCTCTACCTCCCCTACAGGCTGGTATTATAATATGTGACTCTCTACCTCCCCCTACAGGCTGGTATTATAATATGTTACTCTCTACCTCCCCCTACAGGCTGGTATTATAATATGTGACTCTCTACCTCCCCCTACAGGCTGGTATTATAATATGTGACTCTCTACCTCCCCCTACAGGCTGGTATTATAATATGTTACTCTCTACCTCCCCCTACAGGCTGGTATTATAATATGTTACTCTCTACCTCCCCCTATAGGCTGGTATTATAATATGTTACTCTCTACCTCCCTCTACAGGCTGGTATTATAATATGTTACTCTCTACCTCCCTCTACAGGCTGGTATTATAATATCTTACTCTCTACCTCCCCCTACAGACTGGTATTATACTAAGTTACTCTCTACCTCCCCCTACAGGCTGGTATAATAATATGTTACTCTCTACCTCCCCCTAGAGGCTGGTATTATAATATGTTACTCTCTACCTCCCCCTAGAGACTGGTATTATACTATGTTACTCTCTACCTCCCCCTACAGGCTGGTATTATAATATGTTACTCTCTACCTCCCCCTACAGGTTGGTATTATAATATGTGACTCTCTACCTCCCCCTACAGGCTGGTATTATAATATGTTACTCTCTACCTCCCCCTACAGGCTGGTATTATAATATGTTACTCTCTACCTCCCCCTACAGACTGGTATTATACTATGTTACTCTCTACCTCCCCCTACAGGCTGGTATTATAATATGTTACTCTATACCTCCCCCTACAGGCTGGTATTATAATATGTTACTCTCTACCTCCCCCTACAGGCTGGTATTATACTATGTTACTCTCTACCTCCCCCTAAAGGCTGGTATTATAATATGTTACTCTCTACCTCCCCCTACAGGATGGTATAATAATATGTTAATCTCTACCAATCGATTGATCAATCGGTCGAACAATTAACCCCGGCCCCTCCCCCAGCCACTATGTGGGCGTGGCATATCACCTTGGGGGTGTGGTTTCGAGCCGGGGGTGTGGCCTATTGGTGAGGGGGGAGTGGTTTGGAGCTGTGGGCTTGGCCTATCACCAAGGGGGTGTGGTTTGGAGCTATGGGCGTGGCCTATCGCCAAGGGGGGGTGTGGTTTAAGGCTAGGGGTGTGGCCTATCGCCATGGGGGCGTGGTTTGGTGCTGGGGACGTGGCCTGTCGGCTTGGGGCGAGGGGCTGTGGTTTGAAGCTGGGGGCGTGGCCTATCGCCATCGGGGCGTGGTTTGGAGCGGGGGGCGTGGCCTGTCGGCTTGGGGGCGTGGTTTACAGCAGTGGGACTCAAAAATAGCAGATCTACAAGCTCGTAGATCATAGCTCTACGAGCTTGTAGATCTGATATCGGCTGGGGGTGGGCGTGGCCTATCACCCCGGGGGGTGGGGTCTGAAGCTGTGGGCGGGGCCTATTGGCTTGGGGGCGAAAAAAATAGCAGATCTACAAGCTCGTAGAGCATAGGTCTACGAGCTTGTAGATCTGCTATTTTTGAGTCCCACTGCTGTATACCACGCCCCCAAGCCAACAAGCCACGCCCCCAGCTCCAAACCACATCCCCATGGCGATAGGCCACGCCCCCAGCTTCAAACCACACACCCCTCGCCGATAGAGGACAAGCACACGGCTTAAGACCCCAATCCAAGGGGAAAGGCCACGCCCCCAAGCCGACAGGCCCCGCCCCCCGCTCCAAACCACGCCCCCATGGCGATAGGCCACGCCCCCAGCTTCAAACCACAGCCCCCTCGCCGATAGAGGACAAGCACACGGCTTAAGACCCCAATCCAACGGGAAAGGCCACGCCCCCAGCTTGAAACCACGCCCCCAAGCCAATAGGCCCCGCCCAGAGCTTCAGACCCCATCCCCCGGGGTGATAGGCCACGCCCACCCCCAGCCGATATCAGATCTACAAGCTCGTAGAGCTATGATCTACGAGCTTGTAGATCCGCTATTTTTGAGTCCCACTGCTGTAAACCACGCCCCCAAGCCGATAAGCCACGCCCCCAGCTTCAAACCACGCCTCCAAGCCGACAGGCCCCGCCCACAGCTTCAGACCCCACCCCCCGGGGTGATAGGCCACGCCCAACCCCAGCCGATATCAGATCTACAAGCTCGTAGAGCTATGATCTACGAGCTTGTAGATCTGCTATTTTTGAGTCCCACTGCTGTAAACCACGCCCCCAAGCCGACAGGCCACGCCCCCCGCTCCAAACCACGCCCCGATGGCGATAGGCCACGCCCCCAGCTTCAAAC